>NC_135821.1:15031952-15269773 GCF_964213995.1 Mustelus asterias
CAAGGCTTCGATATTGAAGGCTTTTATTGTGTAACAATGGAAACTACTAACACGAATACACCAGTTCAGACTGAAGGGGTCCTGGCCGAGCAGAGGGTCTTATACCTCGCCACCGGAGGCGGGGCCCCACTGGGATGTGCCATGATAACACTTATAACAGGTAAACACCCTAACCCAACAACATTGTACAACCCCCCACAGTAACAACACCCTAGCCCAACAGTAACATAATAACAACCCCCAGTGGTAACCACGATGGTTCACCACATTCACCCCTCCTTTAAAAACAAAAGGCGGCGGGGTGCAAGAAAAAACAGGTCATATATACAGAATTCACAAGTCCAGACGGTCTGGAGGACCGCACCGACGCTGTGATCTCCTCACACCGGTGCGAAACCGGAGCAGGTGCTTGCGGTGGCGTTCTCTCCAAAACAACGTCCGGCTGTCCCCTCAAGGACTCCCAGGCCGGTTGGCCCTGGTGAGGCGATGGTGCAGGGGATCCTGGAACCTTCGGTGGTGGCGCCGATCTCCGAGTCTCAGGCAAGCTGTACATGGGAGTAAAACTGTTATGCACTGGTCCCGGTGCTGACCGCGCCACGTCTGGGGAAGCAATGAGGAGTAGTGGATTCGTGACTGGGGGAATAGGAGCGACAGGAGTTGCTACGTCCCCTGCGGGCGCCAGGTCTCTAATGGAGACAGTGTCCTCTCGCCCGTCAGGATATGCCACATAGGCATACTGAGGGTTGGCGTGGAGGAGTTGGACCGGTTCGACCAAGGGGTCGGACCTGCGAGCCCTCACATGTCGCCGCAGAAGGACGGGTCCTGGGTACGTCAACCAGGCTGGCAATGAGATCCCCGAGGACGACTTCCGAGGGAATGAGAACATCCTCTCGTGGGGAGTAGCATTGGTTGCCGTACACAGGAGGGAGCGGATAGAATGGAGCGCATTTGGAAGGACCTCCTGCCAACGGGAGACTGGAAGGCCCCTGGATTTCAGTGCCAGTAGGACAGCCTTCCAGACTGTAGCATTCTCCCTTTCCACCTGTCCGTTACCCCTAGGGTTGTAGCTCGTGGTTCTACTAGAGGCAATCCCGAATGAGAGCAGGAATTGCCTCAAGTCGTTGCTCATGAACGACGAGCCCCTGTCGCTATGAATGTAGCAGGGGTACCCGAACAGGGTAAAAAGCTCACTGAATGCCTTGATGACGGTGGCAGTCGACGTGTCCGCACAGGGGACAACAAACGGGAACCGGGAGTACTCGTCTATTATGTTGAGGAAATAGACGTTCCGGTCCGTTGAGGGAAGGGGGCCCTTAAAATCCACACTCAGCCTCTCAAAAGGGCGAGTGGCCTTGACCAATTGTGCCCGGTCTGGTCGATAAAAGTGTGGTTTGCATTCTGCGCAAATCCGACAGCTTCTCGTCACTGACCTGACATCCTCCACCGAGTAGGGCAGGTTGCGGGCTTTGACGAAATGGTAGAGTCTGGTGACTCCAGGATGACACAGATCATTGTGGAGGGCCTTCAAGCGGTCCTCCTGCATGATGGCGCATGTTCCGCGCGAGAGGGCATCCGAGGGCTCATTGAGCTTCCCTGGACGATACATAATATCGTAATTATAGGTGGAGAGCTCAATTCTCCACTGCAAGATCTTATCGTTCTTGATCTTGCCCCTCTGCGTGTTGCTGAACATAAACGCCACGGATCGTTGATCCGTGATCAGGGTGAACCGCTTCCCTGCCAGGTAATGGCGCCAGTGTCTGACTGCCTCCACAATGGCCTGAGCCTCCTTCTCCACCGCTGAGTGCCGAATTTCGGGGCCTTGAAGGGTGCGGGAAAAGAACGCGACGGGCCTGCCTGCCTGGTTTAGTGTGGCGGCTAGGGCGAAATCAGATGCATCACTCTCCACCTGGAAAGGGATGGATTCATCCACCGCGTGCATCGTGGCTTTCGAGATGTCGCTTTTCAAAGCCTTGAAGGCCAATTGGGCCTCCGGCGTAAGTGGGAAGGTCGTGGACTTGATGAGCGGACGAGCTTTGTCCGCGTAGTTGGGGACCCACTGCGCATAGTACGAAAAGAACCCGAGGCATCTCCTCAGTGCTTTCGTGCTAGCGGGCAAGGGAAGTTCAGTAAGTGGGCGCATACGGTCTGGATCAGGGCCAATGACCCCGTTTTCCACCACGTATCCGAGGATGGCTAACCTGCGCGTACGGAATACGCACTTCTCCCTGTTATAGGTCAGATTCAGGCGAGATGCGGTGCGCAGAAAGTGTTGGAGATTCGTGTCGTGGTCCTGCTGGTCATGGCCGCAGATGGTGACGTTATCCAGGTACGGGAAGGTAGCCCACAACCCGTTCTGGTCCACCATTCGGTCCATAGCACACTGGAAGACCGAGACCCCATTGGTGACACCAAATGGAACCCTGAGGAATTGGTATAGACGACCATCCGCCTCAAAAGCCGTATATTGTCGGTCCTCTGGGCGGATGGGGAGTTGATGGTAGGCGGACTTAAGGTCTATGGTAGAGAACACTCGGTACTGCGCAATCTCATTGACCATATCAGAAATGCGCGGGAGAGGATACGCATCCAGCTGTGTATAACGATTAATGGTCTGACTATAGTCGATGACCATCCGAGGTTTGTTCCCGCTTTTGACTACCACGACCTGCGCTCTCCACGGACTAGCACTGGCCTGTATGATCCCTTCCTTGAGGAGCCGCTGAACCTCAGATCTAATAAAGATCCGGTCCTCAGCGCTGTAACGCCTACTTTTAGTAGCGATGGGCTTGCAGCCTGGTACCAGATTCTTAAAGAGGGATGGTGTAGTGATTTTCAGAGTGGAAAGATTGCATGCGGGGCGCTTTGGGCAATTTGGAGGCTGCGGCTGATTCCCTACTGCCAGTGAAGGGAGTGGCCCACCGTACTGTAGGATCACCCTCTTCATGTGGACCATAAAATTTAGTCCGAGGAGAATTGGCGCACAAAGGTGAGGTAACACAAGGAGCCTGTATTGCTCGTAAATTGTGCCCTGTACCTCAAGAGTTACCATACATCGTCCTTGGATCGGTACAGACCGGGACCGTGATGCCATGGAAATTGTCTGCTTGGCAGGGAGAACCCGGAGTCCACACCTTTTAGCAGTTTCAGGGTGTATGAAACTTTCGGTGCTCCCACTGTCAAACAGACAATTCACAGTTCGACCATTTACCTTTATATCCATCATGGAATTCTCAAGCCTGTGGTGCTTAGTCTGGTCCAGGGAGATCGACGCCACCGTTGGCCCCTGGGCGTCACTGCATGCCGCCGATGTTGATGCTGAGGACCCCTGCTGGTCGCTCCTAGTTGTCGTGGACCATGATGGCCGCCCCCATGAATCGCACGTGGGCGAGGGCGCCAAACGCAGCGACTCCTGGTGGTCTTCCTCCTCCTCCGTCAGCCACGATGGCGCCGTCCTGGGTTCGCACGTGGTCGGACCTCGTGGGTACTGCAACGCCGAAGGAGATTGTCTCCGTTCTGGAGGGTTACAAGCTGCACTGCCGTTTTTAGACTTCGACCTGCAGACTTTACCGTAGTGGCCTTTTTTACCGCACTGGCTGCAGATAGCCGTTCTTGCCGGACACTGCTGCCGTGGATGCTTGGCCCCACCACAAAAATAGCATCGCTGGCCACCTGGAGCTGCCGCCGTCGTCGGATCGATCTGGGAGCGCGGGTTAGCGGGGCGAGGAGGGAGCTGAGCTTGCTCCTGCCACGTTGACTGCACGTGGTCCTCGGGGTACAGCGCCAAGCTCTTCGACGCCGCCTCCAGCATCCCAGCCATCTCCATTGCTTGGGTCAAGTCGAGGTTCCCCTTTTCCAGCAATTTAAGCCTGATGTACGAGGACCCTACCCCTGCTACGAACGCGTCTCGGGCGAGGTCGTACATATATTGTTCGGCTGATACGTCTTTACAATCGCAACCCCTGGCAAGCTGCAGGAGCTCATTGGCGTAGTCCTCCATGGTTTCGCCCGACTGCCGACGTCGTGTAGCGAGGAGGTAACGAGCGTGTATCTCGTTGGGTGGTTTCGTGTATCGTTTCTTCAGGAGCTCGACGGCCCTCGGGTAAGTGGGAGCCGCACGAATCGCGAGATAAATCGTGTCGCTTACCCTTGCGTGGAGGACTTGGAGTTTGTCACTGTCTGTAGTGATAGCTACAGAGGCTGCCAGGTAGTCCTCGAAACACTTCCACCAGTGGTCGAAGGTGTTAGCGGCACCGACCGCACGTGGGTCCAGCGCCAGACGATCTGGTTTTAAGATCTGTTCCATACTCTTTTTTTTTTGTACAGCTGAGAGTTTTCTGTTACACAATAAAATTGATGCGCGACAATTAAGCACGTGGAACCAAGGCTTCGATATTGAAGGCTTTTATTGTGTAACAATGGAACTACTAACACGAATACACCAGTTCAGACTGAAGGGGTCCTGCCGGAGCAGAGGGTCTTATACCTCGCCACCGGAGGCGGGGCCCCACTGGGATGTGCCATGATAACACTTATAACAGGTAAACACCCTAACCCAACAACATTGTACAACCCCCACAGTAACAACACCCTAGCCCAACAGTAACATAATAACAACCCCCAGTGGTAACCAACGATGGTTCACCACACATCCCTTCCTCCCCCTCTCTCTCTGTCCCTCTCCCTCTCTCCCCCCCTCTCTCTCCTCTCTCTCCCCATCTCTTCCTCCCCCTCTCTCTCCGTCCCTCTCCCTCACTCTCTCTCCGTTGAACTCAAGCTCAGAGCTATGTGTCTGCTCTGTAATGTGTGTCGATTAATAATGAATAAATGCGAAGCAGATACCACGCTATGTCTTCAGTCTGTCTAATACTGAGCCTAAGGCACAGAGTGCATAGACAGAAAGACCCATCTAAAGTAAGGGGCAGGAGATTTAGAGAGGATCTGAGGAAAAGCTTTTTCACCCAGAGGGTGGTGGGAATCTGGAACTCATTGTCTGAGAGGTGGTGGGAGAGGCAGGAACCCTCACAGCGTTTAGATGAGCATTTGAAACACAATAGCATACAAGACTACAGAGCAGGTGCTGGAAAATGGGAATGGAATAGATAAATGCTTGATGTCAGCAGAGAGATGATGGACTGAAGGGCCTCTTTCTGTGCCGTGAAGCTTTATTGGAGCACGTCTGTCTTGTCAAATGAGGGGAACAGTAGCAGAGGCTGATCAGAATGGTTACGAGAGTTCCTCACGCTTATCGTTTGAGGATGGAAGGGGAGGCAGTGGAAAATGTTCTAAGAAGAGAGGTTTTTCTGGAGGCGAGATCAGCCCTAGCTTTGCTTCCTGGATGATCTTTGAATCGGGGTTAGTTTTTGTTTTTGGCGGTCCAGCCACATCTGCTGATTGAATCGTACATCTTGAGAGTCACTGAGCTTTACAACATAGAGAGAGAGGCCCGGAGGCTTACTGTGACTGCGGGGATGGGTCATTAAACCAGTTTCTTCCAAAATAGCTTCAGACCTTCCACATTGGGGAGTGATGAATAGGAGGTAGCAGCAGCTAGCGTGACAGAGTGCAATGGTTTTCTGGGCACCGGTGATGGTGGAGAGTGTCTGATTTTGCTTACCCAAGCACATGTGGCTGGAGGAGGTTCAGTCAACTTAATGATGCACACTACAGATTTTGTCAGGAACTCAAAGGTTCTTTACGCAGAGAGTGGTTGGGGTGTGGAATGGACTGCCTGCAGTGATAGTGGAGTCAGACACTTTAGGAACATTTAAGCGGTTATTGGATAGGCACATGGAGCACACCAGGATGATAGGGAGTGGGATAGTTTGATCTTGGTTTCAGATAAAGCTCGGCACAACATCGTGGGCCGAAGGGCCTGTTCTGTGCTGTACTGTTCTAATGTCTAAAAAAGGGGGGAGGGGGCGATCTCACCGGCTTTTCTTGCCTCTTGTACACAACGCACTGGGAGATTGGGGTGCATGTGCAATAGTGCCTCTACAGCTCAGCAGCCGGCTTTTTGGTTGAATTTGATTTGATTTATTATTGTCACATGTATTAACATACAATGAAAAGTATTGTTTCTCGCGCACTATACAGACAAAACATCGTTCATAGAGAAGGAAAGGAACAAGCACAGAATGTAGTGTTACAGTCATAGGTAGGGTGTAGAGAAAGATCAAGTTAATGCAAGGTAGGTCCATTCAAAAGTCTGACAGCAGCAGGGAAGAAGCTGTTCTTGAGTCGGTTGGTACGTGACCTCAGACTTTTGTATCTTTTTCTCGAAGGAAGAAGGTGGAAGAGAGAATGTCCGGGGTGTGTGGGGTCCTTGTTTATGCTGGCTGCTTTTCCGAGACAGCGGGAAGTGTAGACAGAGTCAATGGATGGGAGGCTGGTTTGCGTGATGGATTGGGCCGTGGATGGATTCCCGCCGTGAATAGGCTCCACCCACTCTCCCTACTGGCAAGAATCATCACACTTTGCCTCATCTATTGTCCTAAGCGCTGCACAATGGGAGCCAAAACAATGGGCGCGATTCTCTCCCATTTTCACGTTCATTCGGCACTTAGAGTTTTTTCCTCATTGCCAGTGTAATGACGCATGCTCACAGGCTTTGTTGGGAACACAAAGGGTATTTGTTAATAAGGTGAAACTGTACAGAAGCCACAAGACGCCAGGTTATAGTCCAGCAGGTCTATTCGAAACCACAAGCTTTCGGAGCCCGGCTCCTTCGTCAGGTGAAGTGGAGCGAGGCACAGAATATATAGGCGGGGTGACGATAGCACAACGCTTACAGGTATTCACAAATGTCCACGGATAGGTACAGACAGTGTAGTGTAAGCTGGCTGTATTACAACATAACCTGTTGAACTTTAACCTGATGTTGTATGACCTCTCATCTTGTCCATCCCAGTCTGACACCAGCATCTCTACCTGCATCAACAGTCTCACCGGCTGCCCCAGTCTCCACACATCTCCGACATGCCTTCAGACTGCCTTCTGCCCAAGAGAGGACTGCACCCCCTGTGGTAATTACCCACTCTCAGTCCCAATTGGTCCCTCAAGCCAGGTGACCCTCTTCTGCTGTTTGAAGTTTATTTTTTATTAATGTCACAAGTAGGCTCACATTAACACTGCAATGGAGTTGCTGTGAATATCCCCTCGTCGCCACACTCCCAGCGCCTGTTCGGGTTACACTGAGGGAGAATTTAGCACCAATGCACCTAACCAGCACGTCTTTCAGACTATCGGAGGAAACCAGAGGAAACCCACGCAGACACGGGGAGGACATGCGGACTCCGCACAGGCGGTGACCCAAGCCGGGAATCGAACCCGGGTCCCTGGCGCTATGAGGCAGCAGAGTTAACCACTGTGCCACCGTGCCGCCCCTGTGCTGTGCTGCCCTTAAAGGGACAATCACCACAGTGATCTTACGAGGGTAACTAAGGTAAGACTATTTTATACGCACTCAAAAATTGAAGACAGACTGCCCTCACTCAAATGCTTAACCAGCGGAATCTTCCTCTCTCATCAGCAATGCTCTGAACTGACTTGTGCAAGGGCAACCTCAAACACTTCCTTTACTAGAAGCTACTCTGCCCATTGCCTGCCTCACAGCAAAGACATTTCATTTAAAGGGACAGTGTACCCCTGCAGCTCATCACCATGACTGGCGCATTCTCTTCACGGTTTTCTGCCTTCCTTGTGTTCTTATTTCTTTTAATTCATTGACAGGATGTGGGCGTCGTTGGCTCTGCCAACAGTTATTACCCATCCCTAATTGCCCCTTGAGGTGGTGGGTGAGCCGCCTTCTTGGACCACTGCAGCCCACGTGGTGTAGGTACACCCACAGTGCTGTTAGGGAGGGAGTTCCAGGATTTTGACCCAGTGACATAGAACATAGAACATAGAACATTACAGCGCAGTACAGGCCCTTCGGCCCTCGATGTTGCGCCGACCTGTGAAACCAATCTAAAGCCCCTCAAATCTACACTATTCCAATATCATCCACATGTTTATCCAATAACCATTTGAATGCTCTTAATGTTGACGAGTCCACTACTGCTGCAGGCAGGGCATTCCACGCCCTTACTACTCTCTGAGTGAAGAACCTACCTCTAACATCTGTCCTATATCTATCACCCCTCAATTTAAAGCTATGTCCCCAAGTGTTCGCCATCACCATCCAAGGAAAAAGGCTCTCACTATCCACCCTATCTAATCCTCTGATCATCTTGTATGCCTCTATTAAGTCACCTCTTAACCTTCTTCTCTCTAACAAAAACAACCTCAAGCCCCTCAGCCTTTCCTCATACGATTTTCCCACCATACCAGGCAACATCCTGGTAAATCTCCTCTGCACCCTTTCCAACACTTCCACATCCTTCCTATAATGCGGCGACCAGAACTGTACGCAATACTCCAAGTGCGGCCGCACCAGAGTTTTGTACAGTTGCAACATGACCTCCTGGCTCCGAAACTCAATCCCTCTACCAATAAAAGCTAACACACCGTACGCCTTCTTAACAACCCTGTTGTGCCAACTTTCAGGAATCTATGCACATGGACACCCAGATCCCTCTGTTCATCCACACTACCAAGTATCTTACCATTAGCTCAGTACTCTGTATTCCTGTTACTCCTTCCAAAGTGAAGGGCGGCACGGTAGCACAGTGGTTAGCACTGCTGCTTCACAGCTCCAGGGTCCCGGGTTCGATTCCCGGCTCGGGTCACTGTCTGTGTGGAGTTTGCACATTCTCCTCGTGTCTGTATGGGTTTCCTCCGGGTGCTCCGGTTTCCTCCCACAGTCCAAAGATGTGCGGGTTAGGTTGATTGGCCATGCTAAAATTGCCCCTTAGTGTCCTGAGATGCATAGGTTAGAGGGATTAGTGGGTAGGATATGGGGGTAGGGCCTGGGTGGGATTGTGGTCGGTGCAGACTCGATGGGCCGAATGGCCTCTTTCTGTGCTGTAGGGTTTCTATGATTTCTATGATTTCTATGAATCACTTCGCACTTTTCCACGTTAAGCTCCATTTGCCACCTCTCAGCCCAGCCCTGCAGCTTATCTATGTCCCTCTGTAACCTGCCACTTCCCTCCGCACTGTCTACAACTCCACCGACTTTAGTGACAGTGAAGGAATGGTGAGTGGCTCGGAGGGGAACTTGCAGGTGGTGGCGTTCCCAGGTATCTGCTGCCCTTGTCCTTCTAGATGGAAGAGGTCATGGGTTTGGAAGTTGCTGTCTAAGGAGCCTTGCAATTGTGTCGCTCACAATGTTTAAATAGAAATTGCTGGGAGTTATATTTGATTCTTGTTTCTGATTAAAGCCTTGGAGTCAAATGGCACCTCACCTTTTCATTATTAGTTTGCTACGATGTTATACAAAACCTTTGCTGGATGTGCAACTGGTTACATTTGGTATGGAGCTTTCCCTTTTCCTCTTCCATGTGCCGGACCAGGTGGCCTCCAGCCACAGTCAGACTGACGCTTGGAAAATATGGTAACTATCGGCATCATGGGCGCAATTTACCCGGCCCACAAGGTGTAGAGAAAGATCAACTTAATGCGTGGTAGGTCCATTCAAAAGTCTGATGGCAGCAGGGAAGAAGCTGTTCTTGAGTCGGTCAGTACATGACCTCAGACTTTTGTATCTTTTTCCCGACGGAAGAAGGTGGAAGAGAGAATGTCCGGTGTATGTGGGGTCCTTGATTATGCTGGCTGCTTTGCCGAGGCAGCGGGAAGTGTAGACAAAGTAAACGGATGGGAGGCTGGTTTGCGTGATGGATTGGGCTACATTCACAACCTTTTCTTGTGGTCTTGATCAGGGTAGGAGCCAAACCAAGCTGTGATACAACCAGAAAGGATGCTTCCTATGGTACATCTGTAAAAGTTGGTGAGTGTCGTAGCTGACGTGCCAAATTTCCTTAGCTTCCTGAGAAAGTAGAGGCGTTGGTGGGCTTTCTTCACTGTAGATATTTATATATTTGTATATGAGTTTCTGTTCTTGTTCCAAATAGTTATGAGATCAGAACACTCACTTTCAGAATTTGCTTTGTTACATTTGTGTGCAGCTTACCACAAGCGCAGATGATAAAATTGATATGAAGGAAAAATGCTGAGAGCTACCAACAACAGCTGACAGGAAATGGCAGAGCCTTTATTTGGATTTTATTGCACCAGTTTCCGTCACAAAGCAGAATCCGTGACAAAGATGAAAACAGAGCCGGAGAGACTAGGCGTCGACACTCAACGCAGATGTTTGATCGTCTGGGCCTGCGTCCTTGCCTCGGCCGCCCTACTCTCGGCCTACGTGGGGGCAGTGGCCTTGCAACGCGTCCTGGCCCTCAAGGCGGAGATCTCGTCCATGAGGGAGGAGCTGGAGAGGTATAAAGGCCGGCTGGATCAGCTGGGCTCCCTGGCGAGAGGGACCGGAGCGAGAGCGGCAAACCGGAGCGGCCTGGGAGGCCAGGCCGCCCAGCGACCCCAGGCCGGGCTCCGGAGCCGGGAGAGACTCGCAGAGGGGGAAGTGAAAGTTCGGAGGGGGAGATCACTCCCTGTGCCAACTCGCTCGTCCCTGTTGCAGCTGATCGCGACTAACAACCGGAAGCCGGTGGCGAGAGTGAGCAACTGCCAGAGATGCGTGCCGGGGAGATCCCAACAGGCTTGCCGAGCCGAACGCAAACCCGTTTCCAATCAGGACCAGGCGGAGGAGACCGCGATCCCGTGGATTCTTAGCCTGCGCAAAGGGACCGCCCTCAGCAAGATGGACGACAAGATTTCCGTGCGAGAGACAGGCTACTTTCTGGTCTACAGCCAAGTGTGGTACAAGGATAACACTTTCACGATGGGGCATTTCATCAAACGGATAAAGGCCAGCATCGTTGGCAACGAGCCGCAGTCCATAATCCTCTTCCGGTGCATCCAGAACATGCCCGCCTGTTGCCCGAATAACTCCTGCTTCACCGCTGGCATTGCCAAGCTGGAGGCGGGAGATGAGCTGCAACTTGTGATCCCACGGAGTGAGGCCCACGTCGCATTGACTGGAGACGGGACATTCTTCGGAGCAGTAAAACTGTCATAAAATGATGTCCAAAGCATTCAAAGGACAAGGAATAAAGAACAGTACAGCACAGGAACAGGCCCTTTGGCCCTCCAAACCTGCGCCGATCATGATACCTGCCTAAACTAAAACCCTATGCACTTACGGAGTCCGTATCCTTCCTTCCATTCCCATCCTATTCATGTATTCGTCTAGTTGCCCCTTAAATGCCACTTTTGTTCCCGCTCCCATCACCTCCCCGGGCAGCGCGTTCCAGACATCCACCCTCTGTGTAAAAAACTTGCCTCGCACATCTCCTCTAAACTTCTCCCCACGCACCTTAAACCTACGTCCCCTTGACTTTTCTACCCTAGGAAAGAGCATCTGACTATCCATGCTGTCCATGCCACTCACAATCTTATAAACCTCTATCAGGTCATCCCTCAACCTCTGTCGTTCCAGTGAGAACAAACCGAGTTTATCCAACCTCTCCTCATCGCTAACACCCTCCAGGCAACATCCTGGTAAACCTCTTCTGGAACCTCTCCAAAGCATTTTTCATGTATTGGTCTAGATGTCCCTTGAATGCCGTTGCTATACCTGCTCTCACCACCTCCCCGAGGTGGAATGTTCTGGAATTGAAAGTTCTATCGTTGCCAGTTCCTATTTGCTCTGGTGAAAGAAATGATGTTTTGGAAGATTAAACCATTTTCGCCCTTCTCCTGCGTTGTGAGGGAAATGAAAGGAGATTGGGATGGTTCGGCCATTCCGGATATTTCAGTTGTTTTCGGACAGGTTGGATTCGATCCAAGGAATCGCCTTACACCGCATTCCATCCTGCTTTACGTCAGCTGGACGTCGAGAATCCACGATGTTACGAGAAGCAGCCAGAATATGCTAAGTCCACAAGGGAGCAAAACGTGCGGCAACATCCTGTATCTCTAGGGTTGGCCGAAATGCCAATTAGGAGGGGATTTTAGCAAAGGAAGGGACCAGGGACCCGGGTTCAATTCCCCACTTGGATCATTGTCTGTGTGGAGTTTGCACATTCTCCCCATGTCTGCGTGGGTTTCCTCCGGGTGCTCCACTTTCCTCCCACAGTCCAAAAGTGTGTAGGTTAGGTGGATTGACCATGCTAAATTGCCCCTTAATGTCTACGATGTGTAGATTAGGTGGATTGACCATGCTAAATTGCCTCTTATGTCCAAAGATGTGCAGGCTAGAGGGATTGGCCATTCTAAATTACCTCTTAGTGTCCAAAGATGTGTAGGTAAGGGAGATTGGCCATTCTAAGTTGTCCCTTAGTGCCCAAAGATGTGTAGGTTAGGGAGATTGGCCATTTTAAGTTGTCCCTTAGTGCCCAAAGATGTGTAGGTTAGGGAGATTGGCCATTCTAAATTGTCCCTTAGTGTCCGAAGATATGTACATTAGGGCATTGGCCATGCTAAATTACCCCTTATAGTGTCCAAAGATGTGCAGGTTAGGTGGATTGACCATTCTAAATTGGTCCTTAGTGTCCAAAGATGTGTTGGTTAAGGGGGTTAGCGAGGTCAATACGCGGAGTTATGGGGATGGGGTGGGTTGCTCTGTCAGAGAGTCAGTGCAGACTCGTAGGAATCCCTACAGTGGCCTCCTTCTGCACTGTAGGGATTCAATGATTAACATGACCCAAGTCAGCCAACGCCAAGATACTGAGTTTTTCTTTGAGGCAAGAGTTTATTGACTTGTTCAGTCTCACAGCTCTCCTCCTATTCAACCCAGTGTCCCAGCCATCCCCTCTTTCTATGCGCTCAAAGGCAATTACTACCCGTCGCCTGTTTCTCTTAACCATGGCAATGCCATTGATGAAGCGTTGACCCTGGAGAGTGGCTGCAAGGACACGAGACGAAAGATCAGTGAGGGGGAAAAGAAGGTCACCAAAATCAAAGTACAAACCAAATGCACGGGATTAGCAGGGTCTCATCAGCACAATGTTAGCTCCTCCAATCTATGTGAAGGGAAAGTCTGACAAAAGGGAGGCTCAGTCCTCAGTGTTAAAGCAACTGGCATCTACCAACTGTGGGAAATCAGGAGCAGAAAAAGTATAGGCCCAAAATTCACCCAATCTTAGCAGAGAGGAGCTGGAGACATACAAATACCAACTAGATCAGCTGGGGACATTAGTTGAAGGAAGGGAGGTGATGGCCTAGTGGTATTATCACTAAACTTCAATCCAGAAACTCAGCTAATGTTCTGGGGACCGAGGTTCGAATCCCGCCACGGCAGATGGTGGAATTTGAATTCAATAAAAAATATCTGGAATTAAGAATCTACTGATGACCATGAAACCATTGTCAATTGGTGGAAAAACCCATCTGGTTCACTCCTTTAGGGAAGGAAATCTGCCATCCTTACCTGGTCTGATCTACATGTGACTCCAGAGCCACAGCAATGTGGTTGACTCTCAACTGCCCTCTGAAATGGCCGAGCGGGACACTCAGTTCAAGGGGGACTGGGGATGGGCAATAAATGCTGGCCCAGCCAACGATGCCCGTGACCCACGAATGAATAAATAAAAACCGAGGGGGTGAGCAGCAAACTGGAGCAGTTCAGTAAGTCGGTTTCAGTGAGTTTCTCAAGGAAAAGCCTCCCCCTGCGGGGAGGAATGAAGAGAGGGAGGAGTGAAATTTCAAGGGTGTAGGCGCAGTGGTATTGTCACCGGACTAACAATTCCAGAGACCCGGTTAATGCTCTGGCGATCCGGGTTCCAATCCCACCACAGCAGATGGTTAAATTTGAATTCAATAAAAATCCAGAATTAAAAGTCTAGGTGATATTATCGCATGACTATCAATCCAGAAACTCAGCTGATGTTCTGGGGACCTGGGTTCGAATCCCAGCACGGCAGTCGGTGGAATTTGAATTCAATAAAAAATATCTCGAATTAGGAATCGACTTGTGACCATGAAACCACTGTCTGAAAAACCCACCTGGTTCACTAATGTCCTTTAGGGAAGGAAATCTGCCGTCCTTACCCGGTCTGGCCTACATGTAACTCCAGACCCAGAGCAATGTCCTCTGAAATGGGCAATAAATGTTGACCCAACCAGCGACGCCCGCATCCCACCAACGAATAAAAAACAAATTTAATAAAAAATCAAATTCTTTGTGCCACTGATTGCCACCAATGATCAAAAGGCAAGAGTGAATATTTGTCAAAAATGTATACCTGGAAGGTATCGACAGACTTTTAACAAAGATTTGGTTCCGATCAGAACTAAGTGGAGGAGAAAAGGAGCTGCTCTTGGCAAAACGCAAGGGGCGGGATTCTCCGACCTCACCCGCGACCGGGATTCTCCGCTCCTGCTGCAGTGAATTCCGGCCAAGATCGCCACGGGAGAAGCTGGTTACTTTCAGGTTTGCAGCCAAGTGCATCAGGATAATACATGTAGAGTGGATCAGTTGATTAAATGTGTAAAGTCCGACATGGCTGGCAATGAGATACATGCACGAAGAAATCCCGTTCCGCTGTGGCAAGATCGCAACCGTTCCGAGCTCAAGAGTCTGATGAAGGATCATCCGGACTCAAAACGTTGGCTCCATTCTCTCTCCACAGACGCTTTCAGAACTGCTGAGATTTTCCAGCATTTTCTGTTTTTGTTTCCGATGATGTGGAGTTGCTGGCGTTGGATTGGGGTGGACACAGCAAGTAGTCTCATAACAACAGGTTAAAGTCCAACAGGTTTATTTGGTAGCATGAGTTTTCGGAGTCTCAAGCTCCTTCATCAGGCGATGAAGGATCTTGAGACTCTGAAAGCTAGTGCTGTCAGATAAACCTGTTGGACTTTGACCTGGTGTTGTGAGACTACTTACTTTGTTTCCAATTACAGCATCTGCAGTATTTTGTCTTTAGCCTTAATTTTTTTCCTGGCAGTCGTGATTGGGACAACTGACGGTTTTTGATGTGTCACGTTGGCAGGGACCTTAAGGCAGGTTTCAGTACTGAGCTCTGTGGCATTTCACACACTGAGACTTTCACCCGCCTGAAAACTGCGGCTTCTCCAGATCGGGACCCCTTTGAGAGTGGCTGTTTTGGAAACGCGCCTGTTCCGTTGTAGAGGACTACACATGGAAGGACAGAATGAAGCTTGCAGCAGCTGCCGAAAGGGTAACGGGGAACTGTCAAAAACAAATGTCCTTTCTTTCTTGGCAATGAATGTAACTGTGCATCTAGATACCGATATGTAAATACCGCGCATTTTCTATTCGAATGTTTACAAGATGTATGAATGTCAGGACAAGAGTGTTAGAGTGAACACTACATGATATTACGGAAAAATGACTTGTGAATGTCTTTAAACTGTAAGGAAGTTTTTTTTTTGTGATTGTTGTATGTACATGACCAAACCAATGAAGTTTATTTTTGAAAAACAATCTGTTCTTACTGATTTAACGTTGCCTCACCTTGGAAACAAATAGAACATTGATTTATGGATCAGGTTATAGAATCATACAATCCCTGCAGAAAGAGGCCATTTGGCCCATCGAGCCTGCACCGCCAACAACCCCAGCCAGGCCTTATCCCCATAACCCCAGGTATTTACCCTGCTAATCCCCCTGAGACTAAGGGGCAATTTAATATGGCCAATCAACCTAACATGCACCTAGAGGGGAGGCGATGGCCAGGTGGTATTATCGCTAGACTATTCATCCAGAAACTCAGCTAATGTTCTGGGGACACGGGTTCGAACACCTGATTCCACAACAGCAGTTGGTGGAATTTGAATTCAATAAAAAAATCTGGAATTAGGAATCTACTGATGACCACGAAACCATTGTCGATTGTCGGAAAAGCCCATCTGGTTCACTAATGTTCTTCAGGAAAGGAAATCTGCCGTCCTTACCTGGTCTGGCCTACATGTGACTAAAGCCCCACAGCAATGTGAATGAGTCTAAACTGCCCACGGGCAACTAGGGATGGGCAATAAATGCTGGCCAGCCAGCGTTGCCCATGTCCCACAAATGAATTTAAAAAAACCTTTGGACACTAAGGGGCAATTTAGCATGGCCAATCCACCTAACCTACACATCTTTGGACACTAAGGGGCAATTTAGCATGGCCAATCCACCTAACCTACACATCTTTGGACACTAAGGGGCAATTTAGCATGGCCAATCCACCTAACCTACACATCTTTGGACACTAAGGGGCAATTTAGCATTGCCAATCAGGAAACCCACGCAGACACGGGGAGAACGTGCAAACTCCACAAGCCGGGAATCGAACCCGGGTTCCTGGCGCTGTGAGGCAGCAGTGCCAACCACTGTGCCATCATGCCACTTGACACATGCTGATATCCTACACAAAGCAAATGTTGCTGCAACTGTATAAGGTTCTAGTGAGGCCACATTTAGAATAGTGAGTATGGGTTATTTAAAGACAGATATATTATGCTTGGAGGCAGTACCTCGGAAGTTTAATGGGATGATCCCGGGTATGGAGGTATTGCCACATGAGGAAAGATTAAAGAGTTTGGAGTTCGGGAGAATAAGAGGTGATATGATTTAAACATATCAGATTCTTTAAGGGTTCGACAGAGATCCCTAGCCTCTGACCCGCTCTTGTAGCCACTGTGTTTATGTGGTGAGTCCAGTTCAGTTTCTGGTCAATGGTAAACCCAAGGATGTTGGCAGTGGGGGATTCAGTGATGGTAACACCATTGAATGTCAAGGGGTGGTGGTTAGAGAGTCTCTTATTGGTGATGGTCATTGCCTGGCATTTGTGTGACAGGAATGTGAACCTATATGAAGAAATAAGCAAGACCGATCTCTTGAGTTAACAAATAAGGAGCTAGTTTTATTGTACAGAATTCACTCAGGTAAATGCATAACACTATGAAAAAAGGAAAGGCATGTCACAAATCCTGTGATACAAACACAAGCATAAATGTTAGAGAGTGGACTACATGAAATTGATAAAAGATAAAGTCTATAAGAAAGAACGAATATTCATGTTCTGATGTCCCTTTGGTGGTCTTGAAATTCTAGCTGTCACAGCCAATGTTATTAGGGACCAGATCAGACAGTCCAAGGTATATTATGAAGTTAGCCCTAGACCCCAACTATTTTTGATTTTGGCATTAACGTGACCATAAAATGATCGCTCCAGGTGTGATTCTATTGACCCATGAGAACACACTTTATCTAACAACATTGTTAAAATATAACAAATAGAATCAGCATAACTTTTACCAATGGAAATACTTAAACATGGCAAGGTATAATTCTTAACCGCTAACCTATCTCTATAGTTCCAATATAAGCAATTCCGATCCAGTTTCTTTGCAGCGCAAGCCATTTCTATTCCTTTAGAAAAACAATCCAAGGCCATAAACCAGTCGAGCAAACTAACGATTAATAGTCCATGTTTCACCCAGCACATTGCCATGACACTTGGCAGAGTGAGAAGTCCAACAACACCAGGTTAAAGTCCAACAGGTTTATTTGGTAGCAAAAGCCACACAAGCTTTCGGAGCTCCAAGCCCCTTCTTCAGGTGAGTGCGAATTCTGTTCACAAACAGGGCATATAAAGACACAGACTCAATTTACATGATTAATGGTTGGAATGCGAATACTTACAGCTAATCAAGTCTTTAAGATACAAACAACGCGAGTGGAGAGAGCATCAAGACAGGCTAAAAAGATGTGTATTGTCTCCAGACAAGACAGCCAGTGAAACTCTGTGGGGGTTACAAATAGTGTGACATGAACCCAATATCCCGGTTGAGGCCGTCCTCGTGTGTGCGGAACTTGGCTATCAGTTTCTGCTCAGCGACTCTGCGCCGTCGTGTGTCGCGAAGGCCGCCTTGGAGAACGCTTACCCGAATATCAGAGGCCGAATGCCCGTGACCGCTGAAGTGTTCCCCAACAGGAAGAGAACAGTCTTGCCTGGTGATTGTCGAGCGGTGTTCATTCATCCGTGGTCGCAGCGTCTGCATAGTTTCCCCAATGTACCATGCCTCTCTTGGCAGAGTGACCAGACAATGCTGCAGCCATTTACAATCTATATTAAAGTTCATTTATTAGTCACAAGTAAGGCTTACATTAACACTGCAATGAAGTTACTGCGAAATTCCCCTTGTCGCCACACTTCGGCACCTGTTTGGGTCAATGCACCCTAACCCGCACGTCTTTCAGACTGTGGGAGGAAGCCGGAGCACCCGGAGGAAACCCACGCAGACACGGGGAGAACGTGCAAACTCCACACAGACAGTGACCCAAGCTGGGAATCGAACCCGGGTCCCTGGCGCTGTGAGGCAGCAGTGCTAACCACTGAGCCACCGTGCCACTGTCTTAGATATCGAGGCAGAGAGTAATGAATATAAGTTTCCTGATGATAACAAGCCAGCTCGGAACGTAAGCTGTGGAGAGTTCACAGAGAGATTTCAAAATGATACGGATGGGTTAAGTGTGTAGGCAACAAGATGACAGATAGAGTATAATGTAGGGAAGTGCGAAGTTATTCACGTTGATCAGAAGTATAGAAAAGGAGGATAATTTTTAAAAGCTGTGGAACTGGTGAGCAATGATTTTCTGAGAGACTAAGTATTGGTACAAGGAACACAGAAAGTTAGCACGCAGGTACAGAAACCACTCAAGTAAAGTTTATTTATTAGTGTCACAAGTAGGCTTACATTGACACTGCAATGAAGTTACTGTGAAAATCCCCTAGTTGCCACACTCTGGCGCCTGTTCGGGTAACACTGAGAGAGAACTTAGCACAGCCAATGCACCCTAACCAGCACGTCTTTCGGATTGTGGGAGGAAACTGGAGCACCCGGAGGAAACCCACGCAGACACGGGGAGAATGTGCAGACTCCGCACAGACAGTGACCCAAACCGGGAATCGAACCCGGATCCCTGTCAGGCAGCAGTGCCAACCACTGTGCCACCTTGTGGGGCAGGTGGGTCAAGGCCAACTTCGGGCCTGACCCGAGCAACCGCCTGCCCCATGGGGACCTCACATCGACGCTACAAACGCCAGGTGAGGTTTCGACGCTGGAGGCCAGACTCGCCCTGTAACCGTGAGGCTGGTATCGCGAGGAAGTACCTGAGAAAAACCTTTGCTTCCTCTCAATCCCAGTGTAAAGACGGTTGTTAAGAACCTGCTGTGGTTCCGTCAACTGCCTGACACAAACTATATTCAAACCTGGGACGTATGAGAGGAGTGAAAAATCAAAAGCAATTTGCTGGGGAATTCGCGGCGTCATTTTCTGAATAAAAGAGGAAGGGAGGGAATTGAAATGTCACAGCGTCCTTGAGGAGGAACCACGGTGACCCAAGCCGGGAATCGAACCCGGGTCCATGGCGCTGTGAGGCAGCAGTGTTAACCACTGTGCCACTCTTTGCCTCAGAAGGCAAATGGCATGTTGGCTTTAATGCAAGGAGATTAGAGTATAAGAATTAAGAAGACTTGCTACAGTTATATAGGGTTTTCATAGAATCATAGAATCCCTACAGTACAGAAAGAAGCCATTCAGCCCATCGAGTCTGCACCGACCACAATCCCACCCAGGCCCTACCCCCATATCCCTACATATATTTTACCCACTAATCCCTCTAACCTACGCATCTCAGGACACCAAGGGGCAATTTTAGCGTGGCCAATCAACCTAACCCGCACATCTTTGGACTGTGGGAGGAAACCGGAGTTCCCGGAGAAAACCCACGCAGACACGAGGAGAACGTGCAAACTCCACACAGACAGTGACCCAAGCCGGGAATCAAACCCAGGGCTGTGAAGCAGCAGTGCTAGCTACTGTGCTACCGTGCCGGTTTTGGTGAGATTGCTTCTGGAAAACTGCACAGTTAAGAAAGGATAAACTTTACATTGGAGATTGTTGATGAGGGTTTTCCTCTGAAAGCTATGTATTGCTAAATTTAAGCTAATACAAAGGCTCATGAAACGCAGCGTACTGATTTTAAGACGTGGCTTTATTAACCAAACGGTCGAATGGGAGAATGATATAAAGTCGCCCAGCACTCAAGGTGTAGAATGTGGGCAGCCCATTATCACTGGAAGGAACAAAGCCCTCGCAAGGACAATTATACAGTTGCAAAATCATTTCTCCCACTTTCCCGGTGGGCATAATCCAGTAAACATGAATACAAATCAGTCAATAATCATCCCATCATTAACTCCATTGACTGCGTTTCATGAACCCTTGCTGGTGTTCCTATAGTGCAAGATCATTCACTCTTAAGTGCGATGGTGTTCTTAATCTTATGGTTATGTGTTTTTATTAGTCTAATAAACGCCCCCTACATCAGAGGCGGTACAGCGAAGGTTCACTCGATCGGTCCCTGGGTTGAGTGGGATGTCTTGTGATTAGAGGCTGAGTAAATTGGGCTTGTATTGTCAGGAGTTTAGAAAGAGAGGTGATCTCATTAAAACCTACACGAGGGGGGTTTGATAGGGTGGGCGCCGAGAGATCGTTTCCGCCGGTCGGGGAATCCAAAACACACAGTCTCAGGATCCTTAAGGACTGAGATGGGGCAAGTTTCCTTCACTCCAAGGGTTATGAATCTTTAGAATTTTGATTGATATTTGAAGAGTTAAAACAAACCGCAGGTCTGGGGGAAGAGCGGGGCAGTGGCTCCTTCTTTTAAAGAGATGGCACAGGAAAAATGGGCTGAATGGTCTTTGTGCTGTGTGGTATTGATGTGGAGATGCCAGCGTTGGACTGGGGTGGGGCACAGTAAGAAGTCTCACAACACCAGGTTAAAGTCCAACAGGTTTATTTGGTAGCACTAGCTTTCGGAGTCTCAAGCTCCTTGAGCTTGAAGCTCCTTGAAGGAGCTTGAGACTCCGAAAGCTAGTGCTGCCAAATAAACCTGTTGGACTTTAACCTGGTGTTGTGAGACTTCTTCCTGTGTGGTATTGCCGGATAACGGCATATAAGTAACAATGGGAGCCCCGCGTTAGCCGTCAATGTAAATGGCAACGTGGGCACAAAATCTCATGAAAATCTGAACATGACCTTGTGTGGTGAACCATAGATGGTTACCACTATGGGTACTTGTACATATGTTACTCTTGTTACTGTTGGGGTTAGGGTTTGGGTGTTCCACCTGTTATTATTGTTCTGTGGTACACTCCGTTCGGCTCCGCCTTCTTACAGGGGTATAAAGGTCACTGCTACTTCCTAGTAGCCCTTAGTCTGGGATAGTATTGTTAAGTAGTGTGCTCCAATCTTGTTGTGAATAAAAGCCTTTATTCCCGGGTACGTCCTAGCCTCCCGTGTGAATCAATCGCGCACCACCTTGTTCTCCGATTCCACCACCCCCCGTGATGTTATAAGGTTCACGCCCAAGGTGACTACTCTATTAACAAGATCCCAATTCAAAGATTGTTCATTAGAATTGAACAGGTGACCAGACCTCCTTCCAACTCCCCCTCGCCACCGCCTCCCCATCTTTCACTGCCCTGTGAAAATTAGGAAGGGCGTCTCAATCGGAGATTCACTAATCCCGGGGCAGTGGTTTTAGCCGGACTGAGCACAGTCCCACCCTGAGAATCCCTGGCCCCGCAGAAACGCTTGGAGAATTCCGCCCAGGGTTGCCCTTGGCCAACGATAGATCTAAAACCTTCCTCTTCGGGGTTAATTTCCTCTTTAAACAGGAGCTCCAGGTATCTGTCTTTGATCGCATCTGTTTTGAAACAAGGGTGAAATGTGCAAACGGAACGACCCAGTTCCTTGTCGGTCAGTCTGACGGCTAGAAGCAAGAGTGTGACATTAATGGCCAAGGTTTTCTGTTTCTTGACCGCGCCTACTAGTTCATTCAGGGTCAGGATGTGTGAATCCGCTGCTCTCTGCACCTGGCTTGCGTCGCAAGCTGATAAATTAATCATATCGGAAAGTATTTCCAGGTGAAATTGGGCACCTTTCAGCCAGGCACGCAAATTTGCAACGGTGGCATTTTGGGGATTGCCAATCATCGAGAATCTGATACCGTTCAGCTGATCAAACAGTTTTGACTCGTATCTTTTAGCTTCTTGACAAAGCTTCTCTTTGTCCTCTGAGAATATGAAGCAGCGGTCTCGGTAAGAA
Source organism: Mustelus asterias (assembly GCF_964213995.1). Lineage (NCBI taxonomy): Eukaryota > Metazoa > Chordata > Chondrichthyes > Carcharhiniformes > Triakidae > Mustelus > Mustelus asterias. The sequence continues at coordinate 15,054,078 of NC_135821.1, forward strand.
TGAATTGTGCTGGAGATTTTTTGTGCTTTTTCCTCACTGAATATTTCGTGGATTGTTTTTTTATTGTCTTTCTCAATGTCCTCATTGCTCTTTGCATATAGGTCTGCAGCAAAAGAAGCAATTTGACTTAATATTTCTATAATTAAACCAGCCGGGCTTAATGGAAGTTTTGATATCAATTTAACGATCAGTTGAAAAGCTATTTTCAGAAACACCTTTATGTACTCCCATCTTCTGGTGATGTTCCCATCCTGATCGTTTTTCATCTTCCCATACAACCTGTCCGCAGCTTCACACGCTGAAAACTCGATCCCCATGATTTATGGGGATGAGAAGCTTGATAACACACTGTGTAAAGTCTCCCAGTTTGTGATGGGTGTCTAAAGTAAAAAAACAACGGCAATTTGTTAAAATAGAAACCAAATTATTTGGACGCTGGACATCTGAGATAAAGACAGAAGATGCATGTAAAATCCTCGGCTTCAATGTGTCTCTCCCTGATAAGCTCAATGCATTCTACAACCGTTTTGAGCGAGAGGTCAGCGAGAGCTTCCACCCTGGAAGCCCTGGATGGACCTGTATCTGGGGTCACCATTGCAGATGTCAGAGCAGCTTTCTTGAAGGTCAACCCACGGAAAGCAATTGGCCCGGATGGGATACCCGGACGAGGCACTCAGATCCTGCGTGGATCAGCTGGCGGAGGTATTCACAGACATCTTCAACCTCTCTTTACAACAATCTGTCCCCATCTGCTTCAAGATGATGACCATCATCCCAGTACAAAAGAAAAGCCAGGCAGCGTACCTTAATGACTATCGTCCGGTGGCTCTGACATCCATCATTATGAAGTGCTTCGAAAGGCTAGTCATGGCACGAATTAATTCCAGCCTCCCGGACTACCAGGATCCACTACTGTTCACCTATCGCCGCAACAGGTCCACAGCAGATGCCATCTCCCTGGCTCTGCACTCAACCCTGGAACACCTAGATAACAAGAACACCTATGTCAGACTCCTATTTATTGACTACAGCTCAGCCTTCAACACCATTATTCCCACGAAACTCATCTCCAAACTCTGTGGCCTGGGCCTCAGCTCCTCCCTCTGCGACTGGATCCTGAACTTCCTAACCCACAGACCACAATCAGTAAGGATAGGCAACAGCACCTCCTCCACGATCATCCTCAACGCTGGTGTCCCACAAGGCTGTGTTCTCAGCCCCCTACTATACTCCTTATACACCTATGACTGTGCGGCCAAATTCCCCTCCAATTCGATTTTCAGGTTTGCTGACGACACCACCGTAGTGGGTCGGATCTCAAACAATGATGAGACAGAGTACAGGAATGAGATAGAGAATCTGGTGAACTGGTGCGGCAGCAGTAATCTGTCCCTCAATGTCAACAAAACAAAGGAAATTGTCATCGACTTCAGGAAGCGTAAAGGAGAACATACCCCTGTCTACATCAATGGGGACGAAGTAGAAAGGGTCGAGAGCTTAAAGTTTTTAGGTGTCCAGATCACCAACAACCTGTCCTGGTCCCCCCCCCCCGATGCCAACACTATAGTTAAGAAAGCCCACCAACGCCTCTACTTTCTCAGAAGACTAAGGAAATTCGGCATGTCAGCTACGACTCTCACCAACCTTTACAGATGCACCATAGAAAGCATTCCTTCTGGTTGTATCACAGCTTGGTATGGCTCCTGCTCTGCCCAAGACCCACCACACTTCCTGAAGTCGATGACTATCTCCTTCGGATCCTTCACAGCCGACTCCTTGAGTTATTATACCGAGAATTTGCCCACCCTATGTTTAGTTTGACCGTCCTCTCCATTTTGTTTTTAAACAGCAGTATAACGTTAGTGACCTTCCACCACCAGACTCCACCCTAACTGCGCTTGAGAATGTCACGAAAAGTACTTACGAATCCCCAGTGAAGGTTTTGACGTTGTGTAGAGGCAGAGGTGCCTCCTGGAGTTGTCCTGGGACTCAGTTGTCCTCACTCCTTAAACTTTTGTGAACTTATTGCCATTTCCTTTCCCTACAGCTCCACACTTCTGTTTTGTAAAATAACTCCGCGCTCACAATAGCTGCTTGGATTTCTTGAAAACTGAAAGCGAAACTGCTTTGGGAAATTCAAACGGTACACAATTCCTCTTAACCCTCCCTTGTCCAATTAAAAACACTCAGTGGGGGTTGGAAAACTCCACGTGCGTTCTGTTGATGATTCCTGAGTAAAACCTCTTTTACAGATTTTGCCTAGTTTACCGCTTTTACAGATGCACCATAGAAAGCATTCTTTCTGGTTGTGTCACAGCTTGGTATGGCTCCTGCTCTGCCCAAGACCGCAAGAAACTACAAAGGGTTGCGAACGAAGCCCAGTCCATCTCGCAAACCAGCCTCCCATCCATTGACTCTGTCTACACTTCCCGCTGCCTCGGAAAAGCAGCCAGCATAATTAAGGACCTCCCACACGCCGGACATTCTCTCTCCCACCTTCTTCCATCGGGAAAAAGGTACAAAATCTGAGGTCACGTACCAACCGACTCGAGAACAGTTTCTTCCATGCTGCCATAAGACCTTTGAATGCACCCATCATATATTAAGTTGATCTTTCTCTACACTCTAGCTATGACTGTAACACTATATTCTGCAACCTCGCCTTTCCTTCTCTATGAACGGTATGCTTTGTCTGTATAGCGCGCAAGAAACAATACTTTTCACTGTATAATAATACATGCGACAATAATAAATCAAATCAAATCAAGTCCACGCCAACACCTTAGAAACACCTGAACTCCCACCTAATCCCTTTTACCAGCACCTGGCCCATAACCCTGAATGTTATGACGTGCCAAGTGCTCATCCAGGTACTTTTTAAAGAATGTGAGGCAACCCGCCTCCTCCACCCTCCCGGGCAGCGCATTCCAGACCCTCACCACCCTCTGAGTAAAAAGCTTTTCCTCAAATCCCTCCTCAAACCTCCTGCCCCTCACCTTGAACCAATGTCCCCTCATGACCGACCCTTCAACTAAGGGGAACAGCTGCTCCTTATCCACTCTGTCCGTGCCCCTCATAATCTTGAACACCTCGATTAGGTCGCCCCTCAGTCTTCTCTGCTCCAACGAAAACAACCCAAGCCTCCCCAACCTCTCTTCATAACTTAAATGCTCCATCCCAGGCAGCATCCTGGTGAATCTCCTCTGCATCCCCTCCAGTGCAATCACATCCTTCCTATAAACAGAACAACACACAGTGCTCCAGCTGTGGCCTCACCAAAGTTCTATACAACTCCAACATGACTTCCCTGCTTTTGTACTCTATGCCTCTAATGATAAAGGCAAGTGTCCCATATGCTTTTTTCAACACCCTACTTCAGAGGTCTATGCTGAAATTCTACCGCCTCGCCCACCACGGGAATCGGAGCGGGCGAGGGGCAGACAACGGGAAGATCCATTGACCTCAGGCAGGATTTAATAGTTTTGGGATGAGCGACGCCATAGAATCCCACACCTATGGATAAACACCTATGGACAAACAATCCCACCCAGGCATAATCCCCATAACTCCACATATTTGCCCTGTTAATCCCCCTGACACTTAGGGTCAATTTAGCACGGCCAATCCACCTAACCTGCACATCTTTGGAGTGTGGGAGGAAACCGGAGCACCCGGAGCAAACCCACGCAGACACGGGGAGAATGTGCAGGCACAAACAGGCAGTCATCCAAGGCCAGAATTGAACCCGGGTCCCTGGCGCTGAGGGGCAGCAGTATTAATTACTGTGCCACTGTGTAGAGGGATCTGGGTGTCCTGGTACATAAATCATAAAAGTCAGTATGCAGGTGCAGCAAGTGATTAGGAAGGTAAATTGAATGTTGTCATCAACTGAGTGAAATATAAAAGTTGGCAAGTTTTACCTTAGTTGTACAGGGCATTGGTGAGACCACAGCAGTTGCAGTTTTGGTGTTCTTACTTAAGAACAGATATAATGGGGGGGGGCGGGGGGGGGGGGGTGCATGGTGGCACAGTGGTTAGCACTGCTGCCTCACAGCACCTAGCACTGCTGCCTCACAGCGCCAGGGACCCGGGTTCGATTCCGGCCTTGGGTCACTGTCTGTGTGGAGTTTGAACATTCTCCCTGTGCCTTCATGGGTTCTCTCTGGGTGCTCTGTTTCCTCCCACACTCCAAAGATGTGCAGGTTAGGTTGATTGGCCATGCTAAATTGCCCCTTAGTGTCGGGGGACTAGCTAGGGTATATGTGTGGGGTTACGGGAAGAGGGCCTGGCTGGGATTGTGGTGAGTACAGACTCGATGGGCCGAATGGCCTCCTTCTGTACTGTTGGGATTCTATGATAATTGCACTAGGAGCAGTGCAGTTCACCTGACTGATTACTGGGTCAGTATTTATACAATTCATCCAATTAAGTTTCTGGTCAATGTTGCTGATAGTGGGGGATTTGTCAATGTTAACACCACTGGATGTAAGGGGATAATTTTGAGACGCTCTCTTGTTGGGAGTTGGTCATGTAGCAAATATTATTTGCGTCAGGAAAAATAGTGGGAGTATCAGGGAAGTCCATTAAATTGGAATGTTTTCTACTGGTTATAGATATATTTAAAACTATTGGAAAATATAGGTTATGCGAATGGAACTAATGCTTTTGATATGTTGATGAGCTTAGCAACACTCCAAACAGATGTTTACCTAAGGCAAGTTGGTAACAATGGGGAATAGAACATAAATGGACTTGGGAGTCCTAGTCCAGGATTCTCTAAAGGTAAACTTGCAGGTTGAGTCCGTAATTAAGAAAGCAAATGTAATGTTGTCATTTATCTCAAGAGGCTTGGAATACAAAAGCAGGGATGTACTTCTGAGGCTTTATAAAGCACTGGTTAGGCCCCATTTGGAGTACTGTGAGCAATTTTGGGCCCCACACCTCAGGAAGGACATACTGGCACTGGAGCGGGTCCAGCGGAGATTCACACGGATGATCCCAGGAATGGTAGGCCTGACATACGATGAACGTCTGAGGATCGTGGGATTATATTCATTGGAGTTTAGGAGGTTGAGGGGAGATCTGATAGAAACTTACAAGATAATGAACGGCTTAGATAGGATGGACGTAGGGAAGTTGTTTCCATTAACAGGGGAGACTAGGACGCGGGGGCACAGCCTTAGAATAAAAGGGAGTCACTTTAGAACAGAGATGAGGAGAAATTTCTTCAGCCAGAGAGTGGTGGGTCTGTGGAATTCATTGCCACAGAGGGCTGTGGAGGCCGAGACGTTGAGCGTCTTCAAGACAGAAATTGATAAATTCTTGATTTCTCGAGGAATTAAGGGCTATGGGGAGAGAGCGGGTAAATGGAGTTGAAATCAACCATGATTGAATGGTGGAGTGGACTCGATGGGCCGAATGGCCTTACTTCCGCTCCTATGTCTTATGGTCTTATGGTCTTATGGTTTGGACCAGGCGCTAGGGGTTCAAAGGAGGACACAATGTGTGAACTTGACATCAACATTCTGAAAGGTAGACTCATAAAAGGAAAGAAATTAAGTTTGACTTCTGAAGAGACTAGTTCAGATAAGGGAAATGTTTTAAGGTTTTAAAAGTTTATTTATTAGTCACAAAGTGGGCTTACATTAACACTGCAATGAAGTTACTGTGAAAATCCCCTAGTCACCACATTCTGGCGCTGTTTGGGTACACTGAGGGAGAATTTAGCATGGCCAATGTACCCTAACCAGCGCATCTTTTGGACTGTGGGAGGAAACCGGAGCACCCGGAGGAAACCCACGCAGACACAGGGAGAATGTGCAAACTCCGCACAGACAGCGACCCAAGCCGGGACTCGAACCTGGGTCCCTGGCGCTGTGAGGCAGCTGAGCTAACCGCTGTGCCAACACGCCACCAAAAGGGAAAAACTGTATATCAGAAGCATTCGATCTATGCAAGGGTAGCTTTTTGAGACAGAGCAGGAATAATTGTTTTAACTTGCATCAAGCCATGTCTGTGAAGAAGGCCTGCTTTGAAAAACCAGGTGCTTTGTTTTATCTCAGAAGCAACCCCAACTGTCTGGTTTGGTAACAGTTACTAGATTACGTTTAAGATTTATGAGATAGATATATTTCTAATAAAAAAAGGGATAAGGGGATATGGGGAACAGGTGGGGAGGTGGATTTGAGACCAGGGAGAGATCAGCCATGATCTGATTGCTGGCAGAGCAGGCTCAAAGGGCTGAATTTGCCAACTTCTGCTCCTAATTCCGATGTTCCTACGTCTGGGACACCATTTTCTAGTTTTCAAATCTTTCCTCACATTATATCAGTTTGCAAAATACAGCTGAGGGTGGTTGTTTCAAGTTTCCCTTCTGATATTTTAGAGTAACCTGTTGTATTCTTACCACTTGTCAGCCCAATGTGGTCAAAAGGTTCTTGCTGCGTGAAGTCATTAGAAAGATTGCAAACAGAGTGAGCACGTGGCAGCTGATTCTGACCTAATGCTGGAAGGAAAGTCAACAATGAAACAACTGAAGATGGTTAGTCATGGAGCAAGGGTGGGCAACCCGCTTGATTTGATTTGATTTGATTTATTATTGTCACAGGTAATGGGATACAGTGGAAAGTATTGTTTTTTGCGCGCTATACAGACAAAACATACTGTTCATAGAGTACATAGAGGAGAAGGAAAGGAGAGGGTGCAGAATGTAGTGTTACAGTCATAGCTAGGGTGTAGAGAAAGATCAACTTAATGCGAGATAGGCCCATTCAAAAATCTGACAGCAGCAGGGAAGAAGCTGTTCTTGAGTCGGTTGGAATGTGACCGCAGACTTTTGTATCTTTTTCCCGACAGAAGAAGGTGGAAGAGAGAATGTCCGGGGTGCGTGGCGTCCTTAATTATACTGGCTGCTTTTCCGAGGCAGTGGGAAGTGTAGACAAAGTCAATGGATGGGAGGCTGGTTTGCGTGATGGACTGGGCTTCGCTCACAACCCTTTGTAGTTTCTTGCGGTCTTGGGCAGAGCAGGAGCCATACCAAGCTGTGATACATCCAGAAAGGATGCCTTCTATGGTGCAACTGTAAAATTGACGAGAGTCGTAACGGACATGCCAAACTTCCTTAGTCTTCTGAGAAAGTGGTGGGTCTTTCTTAACTATAGTGTCGGCGTGGAGGGACCAGGACAGGTTGCTGGTGATCTGGACACCTAGAAACTTGAAGCTCTCGACCATTGCCACTTCATCGTTGTTGATGTAGACAGGGGCATGTCCTCCACTCCGCTTCCTGAGGTCAATGACTATCTCCTTCATTGTACTGACGATGAGGGAGAGATTATTGTCACTGCATCAGTTCACCAGATTTTCTATCTCATTCCTGTACACTCGTCTGAGATCCGACCCACTACAGTGGTGTTGTCAGCAAACTTGAAAATCGAATTGGAGGGGAACTTGGCCACAGTCATAGGTGTATGAGTGTAGTAGGGGGCTGAGAACACAGCCTTGTGGGGCACCGGTGTTGAGGATGATCGTGGAGGAGGTGTTGTTGCCTATCCTTACTGATTGTGGTCTGTGAGTTAGGAAGTTCAGGATCCAGTCGCAGAGGCAGGAGCTGAGCCCCAGGCCACGGAGTTTGGAGATGAGTTTCGTGGGAATAATGGTGTTGAAGGCTGAGCTGTAGTCAATAAATAGGAATCTGACATAGGTGTTCTTGTTATTTAGGTGTCCCAGGGTTGAGTGCAGGGCCAGGGAGATGGTGTCTGCTGTGGACCTGTTGCGGCGATAGGCAAACTGTAGTAGATCCAGGTAGTCTGGGAGGCTGGAATTGATTCGTGACTAATCTTTCGAAGCACTTCATAATGATGGATGTCAGAGTCACCGGCCGATAGTCATTAAGGCACGCTGCTTGGCTTTTCTTTGGTACCAGAATGATAGTCGTCTTCCTGAAGCAGATAGGGACCTCAGATTGTTGTAAAGAGAGGTTGAAGATGTCTGTGAATACCTCCGCCAGCTGATCCACGCAGGATCTGAGTGCACGTCCCGATACCCCATCCGGGCCAGTCGCTTTCCATGGGTTGACCCTCGAGAAGGCTGCTCTGACATCTGCAATGGTGACCCCAGATACAGGTCCATCCAGGGCTTCCAGGGTGGAGGGCTGACCTCTCGCTGACCTCTCGCTCAAAACGGGCGTAGAATGCATTGAGCTTATCAGGGAGGGGCACATTGAAGCCGGGGATTTTACATGCCTTCATCGAATAGCCTGTTATATCTTGCAGACCTCGCCATAGTCGGTGGGCGTCCGTGTGGCTAGCCTGGGATTCTAGCTTGGTCCAGACACACACACAGACTCGCACAAACTCACACACACAGGCACAGACACACAAACACTCTCTCTCTCACACTATCACACTCTCTCATTCTCTCTTTCACTCACTCACTCACTCGCTCCCGTGTTCACACTCACTCCCTCTTTCACACTCACTCACTCACTCACTCCCTCTTTCACACTCACTCACTCACTCACTCCCTCTTTCACACTCACTCACTCACTCACTCCCTCTTTCACACTCACTCACTCACTCCCTCTTTCACACTCACTAGGTCGCTCACTCACTCACTCACTCACTCCCTCTTGCACACTCACTCACACCCTCTTTCACACACACTATCTCACTCACTCCCTCTTTCACACTCACTCACTCACTCACTCCCTCTTTCACACTCACTCACTCACTCACTCCCTCTTTCACACTCACTCACTCACTCCCTCTTTCACACTCACTCACTCACTCCCTCTTTCACACTCACTCACTCCCTCTTTCACACTCACTCGCTCACTCACTCACACACTCACTCACTCACTCCCTCTTTGACACTCACTCACTCCCTCTTTCACACTCACTCACTCCCTCTTTCACACTCACTCACTCACTCCCTCTTTCACACTCACTCACTCACTCACTCCCTCTTTCACACTCACTCACTCACTCCCTCTTTCACACTCACTCACTCCCTCTTTCACACTCGCTCGCTCACTCACTCACACACTCACTCACTCACTCCCTCTTTCACACTCACTCACTCACTCCCTCTTTCACACTCACTCACTCCCTCTTTCACACTCACTCACTCACTCCCTCTTTCACACTCACTCACTCACTCACTCCCTTTTCACACTCACTCACTCACTCCCTCTTTCACACTCACTCACTCACTCACTCCCTCTTTCACACTCACTCACTCACTGACTCCCTCTTTCAAACTCAGTCACTCCCTCTTTCACACTCGCTCGCTCACTCACTCACTCACTCACTCCCTCTTTCACACTCACTCAATCACTCCCTCTTTCACAGTCACTCATTCACTCCCTCTTTCACACTCACTCACTCACTCCCTCATTCACACTCACTCTCACTCACTCCCTCATTCACACTCACTCACTCACTCCCTCTTTCACACTCACTCACTCACTCCCTCTTTCACACTCACTCACTCCCTCCCTCTTTCACACTCACTCACTCACTCCCTCATTCACACTCACTCTCACTGACTCCCTCATTCAGACTCACTCACTCACTCCTTCTTTCACACTCACTCACTCACTCCCTCTTTCACACTCACTCACTCACTCCCTCTTTCACACTCACTCGCTCGCTCACTCACTCACTCACTCCCTCTTTCACACTCACTCACTCCCTCTTTCACACTCACTCACTCACTCACTCACTCCCTCTTTCACACCCACTCACTCACTCCCTCTTTCACACTCGCTCGCTCACTCACTCACTCAATCACTCCCTCTTTCACAGTCACTCATTCACTCCCTCTTTCACACTCACTCACTCACTCCCTCATTCACACTCACTCTCACTCACTCCCTCATTCACACTCACTCCCTCTTTCACACTCACTCACTCACTCACTCACTCCCTCTTTCACACTCACTCACTCACTCCCTCTTTCACACTCACTCACTCACTCCCTCTTTCACACTCATTCACTCGCTCGCTCACTCACTCACTCACTCACTCCCTCTTTCACACTCACTCACTCACTCCCTCTTTCACACTCACTCACTCACTCACTCACTTCCTCTTTCACACTCACTCACTCACTCACTCCCTCTTTCACACTCACTCACTCACTCCCTCTTTCACACTCACTCACTCACTCACTCCCTCTTTCACACTAACTCACTCACTCCCTCTTTCACACTCACTCGCTCGCTCACTCACTCACTCCCTCTTTCACACTCACTCACTCACTCACTCACTCCCTCTTTCACACTCACTCACTCACTCCCTCTTTCACACTCACTCACTCACTCACTCCCTCTTTCACACTCACTCACTCACTCACTCACTCCCTCTTTCACACTCACTCACTCACTCCCTCTTTCACACTCACTCACTCACTCACTCCCTCTTTCACACTCACTCACTCACTCCCTCTTTCACACTAACTCACTCACTCACTCTCTCTTTCACGCTCACTCACTCACTCACTCCCTCTTTCACACTCACTCAATCACTCCCTCTTTCACAGTCACTCATTCACTCCCTCTTTCACACTCACTCACTCACTCCCTCATTCACACTCACTCACTCCCTCATTCACACTCACTCACTCACTCCCTCTTTCACACTCACTCACTCACTCCCTCTTTCACACTCACTCACTCACTCCCTCTTTCACACTCACTCACTCACTCCCTCTTTCACACTCACTCACTCACTCCCTCTTTCACACTCACACACTCCCTCTTTCACACTCACTCACTCACTCCCTCTTTCACACTCACTCGCTCGCTCACTCACTCACTCCCTCTTTCACACTCACTCACTCCCTCTTTGACACTCACTCACTCACTCCCTCTTTGACACTCACTCACTCACTGACTCCCTCTTTCACACTCACTCACTCCCTCTTTCACACTCACTCACTCACTCCCTCTTTCACACTCACTCACTCACTCCCTCTTTCACACTCACTCACTCACTCCCTCTTTCACACTCACTCACTCCCTCTTTCACACTCGCTCGCTCACTCACTCACACCCTCACTCACTCACTCCCTCTTTCACACTCACTCACTCACTCCCTCTTTCACACTCACTCACTCACTCCCTCTTTCACACTCACTCACTCCCTTTTCACACTCACTCACTCACTCCCTCTTTCACACTCACTCACTCACTCCCTCTTTCACACTCACTCACTCACTGACTCCCTCTTTCAAACTCAGTCACTCCCTCTTTCACACTCGCTCGCTCACTCACTCACTCACTCACTCCCTCTTTCACACTCACTCAATCACTCCCTCTTTCACAGTCACTCATTCACTCCCTCTTTCACACTCACTCACTCCCTCATTCACACTCACTCTCACTCACTCCCTCATTCACACTCACTCACTCACTCCCTCTTTCACACTCACTCACTCCCTCCCTCTTTCACACTCACTCACTCACTCCCTCATTCACACTCACTCTCACTCACTCCCTCATTCAGACTCACTCACTCACTCCTTCTTTCACACTCACTCACTCACTCACTCCCTCTTTCACACTCACTCACTCACTCCCTCTTTCACACTCACTCGCTCGCTCACTCACTCACTCACTCCCTCTTTCACACTCACTCACTCACTCACTCCCTCTTTCACACTCACTCACTCACTCACTCACTCCCTCTTTCACACCCACTCACTCACTCCCTCTTTCACACTCGCTCGCTCACTCACTCACTCAACCACTCCCTCTTTCACAGTCACTCATTCACTCCCTCTTTCACACTCACTCACTCACTCCCTCATTCACACTCACTCTCACTCACTCCCTCATTCACACTCACTCCCTCTTTCACACTCACTCACTCACTCACTCCCTCTTTCACACTCACTCACTCCCTCTTTCACACTCACTCACTCGCTCACTCCCTCTTTCACACTCACTCACTCGCTCGCTCACTCACTCACTCACTCCCTCTTTCACACTCACTCACTCCCTCTTTCACACTCACTCACTCACTCACTCCCTCTTTCACACTCACTCACTCACTCACTCCCTCTTTCACACTCACTCACTCACTCACTCACTCCCTCTTTCACACGAACTCACTCACTCCCTCTTTCACACTCACTCGCTCGCTCACTCACTCACTCACTCCCTCTTTCACACTCACTCACTCACTCACTCCCTCTTTCACACTCACTCATTCACTCACTCACTCCCTCTTTCACACTCACTCACTCACTCACTCACTCCCTCTTTCACACTCACTCACTTACTCCCTCTTTCACACTCACTCACTCACTCACTCACTCCCTCTTTCACACTCACTCACTCACTCCCTCTTTCACACTCACTCACTCCCTCTTTCACACTCACTCACTCACTCACTCACTCCCTCTTTCACACTCACTCACTCACTCCCTCTTTCACACTAACTCACTCACTCACTCACTCTCTCTTTCACGCTCACTCACTCACTCACTCCCTCTTTCACACTCACTCACTCACTCCCTCATTCACACTCACTCTCACTCACTCCCTCATTCAGACTCACTCACTCACTCCCTCTTTCACACTCACTCACTCACTCCCTCTTTCACACTCACTCCCTCTTTCACACTCACTCGCTCGCTCACTCACTCACTCCCTCTTTCACACTCACTCACTCACTCCCTCTTTCACACTCACTCACTCCCTCTTTCACACTCACTCCCTCTTTCACACTCACTCACTCCCTCTTTCACACTCACTCGCTCGCTCACTCACTCACTCCCTCTTTCACACTCACTCACTCACTCACTCCCTCTTTCACACTCACTCACTCACTCCCTCTTTCACACTCACTCACTCACTCTCTCTTTCACACTCGCTCGCTCACTCACTCACTCAATCACTCCCTCTTTCACAGTCACTCATTCACTCCCTCTTTCACACTCACTCACTCACTCCCTCATTCACACTCACTCTCACTCACTCCCTCATTCACACTCACTCACTCACTCCCTCTTTCACACTCACTCACTCACTCACTCCCTCTTTCACACTCACTCACTCCCTCTTTCACACTCACTCGCTCGCTCACTCACTCACTCACTCACTCACTCCCTCTTTCACACTCACTCACTCACTCCCTCTTTCACACACACGCACTCACTCCCTCTTTCACACTCACTCTCACTGACTCCCTCTTTCACACTCACTCACTCCCTCTTTCACACTCGCTCGCTCACTCACTCACTCACTCACTCCCTCTTTCACACTCGCTCGCTCACTCACTCACTCCCTCTTTCACACTCACTCACTCACTCCCTCTTTCACACTCACTCACTCACTCCCTCTTTCACACTCACTCACTCACTGACTCCCTCTTTCACACTCACTCACTCACTCCCTCTTTCACACTCGCTCGCTCACTCACTCACTCACTCACTCACTCACTCACTCACTCCCTCTTTCACACTCACTCACTCACTCACTCCCTCTTTCACACTCACTCACTCACTCCCTCTTTCACACTCGCTCGCTCACTCACTCACTCAATCACTCCCTCTTTCACAGTCACTCATTCACTCCCTCTTTCACACTCACTCACTCCCTCATTCACACTCACTCACTCACTCCCTCTTTCACACTCACTCACTCACTCACTCCCTCTTTTACACTCACTCACTCCCTCTTTCACACTCACTCGCTCGCTCACTCACTCACTCACTCACTCCCTCTTTCACACTCACTCACTCACTCCCTCTTTCACAGTCACTCATTCACTCCCTCTTTCACACTCACTCACTCACTCCCTCATTCACACACACTCTCACTCACTCCCTCATTCACACTCACTCACTCACTCCCTCTTTCACACTCACTCGCTCGCTCACTCACTCACTCACTCCCTCTTTCACACTCACTCACTCACTCACTCCCTCTTTCACACTCACTCACTCCCTCTTTCACACTCACTCACTCCCTCATTCACACTCACTCTCACTCACTCCCTCATTCACACTCACTCTCACTCACTCCCTCATTCACACTCACACTCACTCCCTCTTTCACACTCACTCGCTCGCTCACTCACTCACTCCCTCTTTCACACTCACTCACTCACTCACTCCCTCTTTCACACTCACTCACTCACTCCCTCTTTCACACTCACTCACTCACTCCCTCTTTCACACTCACTCCCTCTTTCACACTCACTCACTCCCTCTTTCACACTCACTCGCTCGCTCACTCACTCACTCCCTCTTTCACACTCACTCACTCACTCACTCCCTCTTTCACACTCACTCACTCACTCCCTCTTTCACACTCACTCACTCACTCTCTCTTTCACACTCGCTCGCTCACTCACTCACTCAATCACTCCCTCTTTCACAGTCACTCATTCACTCCCTCTTTCACACTCACTCACTCACTCCCTCATTCACACTCACTCTCACTCACTCCCTCATTCACACTCACTCACTCACTCACTCCCTCTTTCACACTCACTCACTCACTCACTCACTCCCTCTTTCACACTCACTCACTCCCTCTTTCACACTCACTCGCTCGCTCACTCACTCACTCACTCACTCACTCACTCACTCCCTCTTTCACACTCACTCACTCACTCCCTCTTTCACACTCACTCACTCACTCCCTCTTTCACACTCACTCACTCACTGACTCCCTCTTTCACACTCACTCACTCCCTCTTTCACACTCGCTCGCTCACTCACTCATTCACTCACTCACTCACTCCCTCTTTCACACTCGCTCGCTCACTCACTCACTCACTCCCTCTTTCACACTCACTCACTCACTCCCTCTTTCACACTCACTCACTCACTCCCTCTTTCACACTCACTCACTCACTCCCTCTTTCACACTCACTCACTCACTGACTCCCTCTTTCACACTCACTCACTCACTCCCTCTTTCACACTCGCTCGCTCACTCACTCACTCACTCACTCCCTCTTTCACACTCACTCACTCACTCACTCCCTCTTTCACACTCACTCACTCACTCCCTCTTTCACACTCGCTCGCTCACTCACTCACTCAATCACTCCCTCTTTCACAGTCACTCATTCACTCCCTCTTTCACACTCACTCACTCCCTCATTCACACTCACTCACTCACTCCCTCTTTCACACTCACTCACTCACTCCCTCTTTCACACTCACTCACTCACTCCCTCTTTCACACTCACTCGCTCGCTCACTCACTCACTCACTCCCTCTTTCACACTCACTCACTCACTCCCTCTTTCACAGTCACTCGTTCACTCCCTCTTTCACACTCACTCACTCACTCCCTCATTCACACTCACTCTCACTCACTCCCTCATTCACACTCACTCTCACTCACTCCCTCATTCACACTCACACTCACTCCCTCTTTCACACTCACTCGCTCGCTCACTCACTCACTCCCTCTTTCACACTCACTCACTCACTCACTCCCTCTTTCACACTCACTCACTCACTCCCTCTTTCACACTCACTCACTCACTCCCTCTTTCACACTCACTCCCTCTTTCACACTCACTCACTCCCTCTTTCACACTCACTCGCTCGCTCACTCACTCACTCCCTCTTTCACACTCACTCACTCACTCACTCCCTCTTTCACACTCACTCACTCACTCCCTCTTTCACACTCACTCACTCATTCTCTCTTTCACACTCGCTCGCTCACTCACTCACTCAATCACTCCCTCTTTCACAGTCACTCATTCACTCCCTCTTTCACACTCACTCACTCACTCCCTCATTCACACTCACTCTCACTCACTCCCTCATTCACACTCACTCATTCACTCACTCCCTCTTTCACACTCACTCACTCCCTCTTTCACACTCACTCGCTCGCTCACTCACTCACTCACTCACTCCCTCTTTCACACTCACTCACTCACTCCCTCTTTCACACTCACTCACTCACTCCCTCTTTCACACTCACTCACTCACTGACTCCCTCTTTCACACTCACTCACTCCCTCTTTCACACTCGCTCGCTCACTCACTCACTCACTCACTCACTCACTCACTCCCTCTTTCACACTCGCTCGCTCACTCACTCACTCACTCCCTCTTTCACACTCACTCACTCACTCCCTCTTTCACACTCACTCACTCACTCCCTCTTTCACACTCACTCACTCACTCCCTCTTTCACACTCACTCACTCACTGACTCCCTCTTTCACACTCACTCACTCACTCCCTCTTTCACACTCGCTCGCTCACTCACTCACTCACTCACTCCCTCTTTCACACTCACTCACTCACTCACTCCCTCTTTCACACTCACTCACTCACTCCCTCTTTCACACTCGCTCGCTCACTCACTCACTCAATCACTCCCTCTTTCACAGTCACTCATTCACTCCCTCTTTCACACTCACTCACTCCCTCATTCACACTCACTCACTCACTCCCTCTTTCACACTCACTCACTCACTCCCTCTTTCACACTCACTCACTCACTCCCTCTTTCACACTCACTCGCTCGCTCACTCACTCACTCACTCCCTCTTTCACACTCACTCACTCCCTCTTTCACAGTCACTCGTTCACTCCCTCTTTCACACTCACTCATTCACTCCCTCATTCACACTCACTCTCACTCACTCCCTCATTCACACTCACTCACTCACTCCCTCTTTCACACTCACTCGCTCGCTCACTCACTCACTCACTCCCTCTTTCACACTCACTCACTCACTCCCTCTTTCACACTCACTCACTCCCTCTTTCACACTCACTCACTCCCTCATTCACACTCACTCTCACTCACTCCCTCATTCACACTCACTCTCACTCACTCCCTCATTCACACTCACTCACTCACTCCCTCTTTCACACTCACTCACTCACTCACTCCCTCTTTCACACTCACTCGCTCGCTCACTCACTCACTCCCTCTTTCACACTCACTCACTCACTCCCTCTTTCACACTCACTCACTCGCTCACTCCCTCTTTCACACTCACTCACTCACTCCCTCTTTCACACTCGCTTGCTCACTCACTCACTCAATCACTCCCTCTTTCACAGTCACTCATTCACTCCCTCTTTCACACTCACTCCCTCATTCACACTCACTCTCACTCACTCCCTCATTCACACTCACTCACTCACTCCCTCTTTCACACTCACTCACTCACTCACTCACTCCCTCTTTCACACTCACTCACTCACTCCCTCTTTCACACTCACTCGCTCGCTCACTCACTCACTCACTCACTCACTCCCTCTTTCACACTCACTCACTCACTCCCTCTTTCACACTCGCTCGCTCACTCACTCACTCACTCACTCCCTCTTTCACATTCACTCAATCACTCCCTCTTTCACAGTCACTCATTCACTCCCTCTTTCACACTCACTCACTCACTCCCTCATTCACACTCACTCTCACTCACTCCCTCATTCACACTCACTCACTCACTCCCTCTTTCACACTCACTCACTCAATCACTCACTCCCTCTTTCACACTCACTCACTCCCTCTTTCACACTCACTCGCTCGCGCACTCACTCACTCACTCACTCCCTCTTTCACACTCACTCACTCCCTCTTTCACACTCACTCACTCACTCACTCACACACTCCCTCTTTCACACTCACTCACTCACTCACTCCCTCTTTCACACTCACTCACTCACTCCCTCATTCACACTCACTCTCACTCACTCCCTCATTCACACTCACTCACTCACTCACTCCCTCTTTCACACTCACTCACTCACTCACTCCCTCTTTGACACTCACTCACTCCCTCTTTCACACTCGCTCGCTCACTCACTCACTCAATCACTCCCTCTTTCACAGTCACTCATTCACTCCCTCTTTCACACTCACTCCCTCATTCACACTCACTCTCACTCACTCCCTCATTCACACTCACTCACTCACTCCCTCTTTCACACTCACTCCCTCTTTCACACTCACTCACTCCCTCTTTCACACTCACTCGCTCGCTCACTCACTCACTCACTCACTCCCTCTTTCACACTCACTCGCTCACTGACTCCCTCTTTCACACTCACTCACTCCCTCTTTCACACTCGCTCGCTCACTCACTCACTCTCACTCACTCACTCCCTCTTTCACATTCACTCACTCACTCCCTCATTCACACTCACTCTCACTCACTCCCTCATTCACACTCACTCACTCACTCCCTCTTTCACACTCACTCCCTCTTTCACACTCACTCACTCCCTCTTTCACACTCACTCGCTCACACTCACTCACTCACTCCCTCTTTCACACTCACTCGCTCACTGACTCCCTCTTTCACACTCACTCACTCCCTCTTTCACATTCACTCACTCACTCCCTCATTCACACTCACTCTCACTCACTCCCTCATTCACACTCACTCTCACTCACTCCCTCATTCACACTCACTCACTCACTCCCTCTTTCACACTCACTCACTCACTACCTCTTTCACACTCACTCACTCCCTCTTTCACACTCACTCGCTCGCTCACTCACTCACTCACTCACTCCCTCTTTCACACTCACTCACTCACTCACTCCCTCTTTCACACTCACTCACTCACTCACTCACTCACTCCCTCTTTCACACTCACTCACTCACTCACTCACTCCCTCTTTCACACTCACTCACTCACTCCCTCATTCACACTCACTCTCACTCACTCCCTCTCACACTCACTCACTCACTCACTCCCTCTTTCACACTCACTCACTCACTCCCTCTTTCACACTCACTCACTCACTTCCTCTTTCACACTCACTCGCTCGCTCACTCACTCACTCCCTCTTTCACACTCACTCACTCCCTCTTTCACACTCACTCACTCACTCACTCCCTCTTTCACACTCACTCACTCACTCACTCCCTCTTTCACACTCACTCACTCACTCCCTCATTCACACTCACTCACTCCCTCATTCACACTCACTCACTCCCTCATTCACACTCACTCACTCACTCACACTCACTTTCACACTCTTTCACATTCACTCCCTCGTTCACTCTCACTCCCTTATTCACACTCACTCACTCCCTCTTTCTCACTCACTCACTCACTCCCTCTTTCACACTCACTCACTCACTCCCTCTTTCACACTCACTCACTCACTCCCTCTTTCACACTCACTCACTCCCTCTTTCTCACTCACTCACTCTCTCACACACTCACTCACTCCCTCTTTCTCACTCACTCACACTCTCTCACTCTCTCACAAACTCACTCACTCACTCTTTCACACTCACTCACTCACTCCCTCTTTCACACTCGCTCACTCGCTCCCTCACTCCCTCTTTCTCACTCACTCACACTCTCTCACTCTCTCACAAACTCACTCACTCACTCCCTCGTTGACACACACTCACTCACTCACTCCCTCTTTCACACTCACTCACTCCCTCTATCACACTCACACGCACATGCCCTCACTCCCTCTTTCACACTCACTCGCTCCCTCCCTCACTACCTCTTTCACACTCACTCACTCACTCCCTCTTTCACACTCACTCACTCACTCCCTCATTCACACTCACTCACTCACTCCCTCTTTCACACTCGCTCGCTCGCTCCCTCACTCCCTCTTTCACACTCACTCACTCACTCCCTCTTTCACACTCTCTCGCTCACTCCCTCACTCCCTCTTTCACACTCACTCACTCCCTCTTTCACACTCACTCACTCACTCCCTCTTTCACACTCACTCACTCACTCCCTCTTTCACACTCACTCACTCCCTCTTTCTCACTCACTCACTCACTCTTTCACAATCACTCACTCCCTCTTTCACACTCACTCACTCTCTCACACACTCACTCTCTCACACACTCACTCACTCACTCCCTCTTTCACACTCTCACTCACTCACTCACTCCCTCGTTCACACTCACTCACTCACTCCCTCTTTCACACTCGCTCGCTCGCTCCCTCACTCCCTCTTTCTCACTCACTCACACTCTCTCACTCTCTCACAAACTCACTCACTCACTCCTTCGTTCACACACTCACTCACTCACTCCCTCTTTCACACTCACTCACTCCCTCTTTCACACTCACTCACTACCTCTTTCACACTCACACGCACACGCCCTCACTCCCTCTTTCACACTCACTCGCTCCCTCCCTCACTACCTCTTTCACACTCACTCACTCACTCCCTCTTTCACACTCACTCACTCACTCCCTCTTTCACACTCGCTCGCTCGCTCCCTCACTCCCTCTTTCACACTCACTCACTCACTCCCTCTTTCACACTCTCTCGCTCACTCCCTCACTCCCTCTTTCACACTCACTCACTCACTCACTCCCTCTTTCACACTCACTCACTCACTCCCTCTTTTACACCCACTTATTCACTCCCTCTTTCACACTCACTCACTCACTCCCTCTTTCACACTCACTCACTCCCTCTTTCTCACTCACTCACTCACTCACTCTTTCACACTCACACACTCCCTCTTTCACACTCACTCACTCTCTCACTCACTCACTCTCTCACACACTCACTCACTCACTCCCTCTTTCACACTCTCACTCACTCACTCACTCCCTCGTTCACACTCACTCACTCCTCTCTCACACACTCACTCACTTTCTCACACACTCACTTTCTCACTCACTCGCTCACTCACTCACTCAGTCACTCACTCACTCACTCACTCTCTCACACACTCACTTTCTCACTCACTCATTCACTCACAGTCACTCACTCACTCACTCACTCACTCTCTCACACACTCACTCACTCACTCCCTCTTTCACACTCACTCACTCACTCCCTCTTTCACATTCACTCACTCACTCCCTCTTTCACACTCACTCACTCACTGACTCCCTCTTTCACACTCACTCACTCACTCCCTCTTTCACACTCGCTCGCTGACTCACTCACTCCCTCTTTCACACTCACTCACTCACTCACTCCCTCTTTCACACTCACTCACTCACTCCCTCTTTCACACTCGCTCGCTCACTCACTCACTCAATCACTCCCTCTTTCACAGTCACTCATTCACTCCCTCTTTCACACTCACTCACTCCCTCATTCACACTCACTCTCACTCACTCCCTCATTCACACTCACTCACTCACTCCCTCTTTCACACTCACTCACTCACTCCCTCTTTCACACTCACTCACTCACTCCCTCTTTCACAATCACTCGCTCGCTCACTCACTCACTCACTCACTCCCTCTTTCACACTCACTCACTCACTCCCTCTTTCACAGTCACTCATTCACTCCCTCTTTCACACTCACTCACTCACTCCCTCATTCACACTCACTCTTACTCACTCCCTCATTCACACTCACTCACTCCCTCTTTCACACTCACTCACTCACTCACTCACTCCCTCTTTCACACTCACTCAGTCACTCCCTCTTTCACACTCACTCGCTCGCTCACTCACTCACTCACTCCCTCTTTCACACTCACTCACTCACTCACTCCCTCTTTCACACTCACTCACTCACTCTTTCACACTCACTCACTCACTCACTCCCTCTTCCACACTCACTCACTCACTCACTCCCTCATTCACACTCACTCTCACTCACTCCCTCATTCACACTCACTCTCACTCACTCCCTCATTCACACTCACTCACTCACTCCCTCTTTCACACTCACTCACTCACTCACTCCCTCTTTCACACTCACTCACTCACTCCCTCTTTCACACTCACTCGCTCGCTCACTCACTCACTCCCTCTTTCACACTCACTGACTCACTCCCTCTTTCACACTCACTCACTCACTCCCTCTTTCACACTCACTCACTCACTCCCTCTTTCACACTCGCTCGCTCACTCACTCACTCAATCACTCCCTCTTTCACAGTCACTCATTCACTCTCTCTTTCACACTCACTCCCTCATTCACACTCACTCTCACTCACTCCCTCATTCACACTCACTCACTCACTCCCACTTTCACACTCACTCACTCCCTCTTTCACACTCACTCACTCACTCCCTCTTTCACACTCACTCGCTCGCTCACTCACTCACTCACTCCCTCTTTCACACTCACTCACTCACTCCCTCTTTCACACTCACTCACTCACTCCCTCTTTCACACTCACTCACTCACTGACTCCCTCTTTCACACTCACTCACTCACTCCCTCTTTCACACTCGCTCGCTCACTCACTCACTCACTCACTCCCTCTTTCACATTCACTCAATCACTCCCTCTTTCACAGTCACTCATTCACTCCCTCTTTCACACTCACTCACTCACTCCCTCATTCACACTCACTCTCACTCACTACCTCATTCACACTCACTCACTCACTCCCTCTTTCACACTCACTCACTCAATCACTCACTCCCTCTTTCACACTCACTCACTCCCTCTTTCACACTCACTCGCTCGCTCACTCACTCACTCACTCACTCCCTCTTTCACACTCACTCACTCACTCACTCCCTCTTTCACACTCACTCACTCACTCACTCCCTCTTTCACACTCAATCACTCACTCCCTCTTTCACACTCACTCACTCACTCACTCCCTCATTCACACTCACTCTCACTCACTCCCTCATTCACACTCACTCACTCACTCCCTCTTTCACACTCACTCACTCACTCCCTCTTTCACACTCGCTCGCTCACTCACTCACTCAATCACTCCCTCTTTCACAGTCACTCATTCACTCCCTCTTTCACACTCACTCCCTCATTCACACTCACTCTCACTCACTCCCTCATTCACACTCACTCACTCACTCCCTCTTTCACACTCACTCCCTCTTTCACACTCACTCACTCACTCCCTCTTTCACACTCACTCGCTCGCTCACTCACTCACTCACTCACTCCCTCTTTCACACTCACTCACTCACTCACTCACTCCCTCTTTCACACTCACTCACTCACTCCCTCTTTCACACTCACTCACTCACTGACTCCCTCTTTCACACTCACTCACTCACTCCCTCTTTCACACTCGCTCGCTCACTCACTCACTCACTCACTCCCTCTTTCACATTCACTCACTCACTCCCTCATTCACACTCACTCTCACTCACTCCCTCATTCACACTCACTCTCACTCACTCCCTCATTCACCCTCACTCACTCACTCCCTCTTTCACACTCACTCACTCACTCACTCACTCCCTCTTTCACACTCACTCACTCCCTCTTTCACACTCACTCGCTCGCTCACTCACTCACTCACTCCATCTTTCACACTCACTCACTCACTCACTCACTCCCTCTTTCACACTCACTCACTCACTCACTCCCTCTTTCACACTCACTCACTCACTCCCTCTTTCACACTCACTCACTCACTCCCTCATTCACACTCACTCTCACTCACTCCCTCATTCACACTCACTCACTCACTCCCTCTTTCACACTCACTCACTCTCTCACTCACTCCCTCTTTCACACTCACTCACTCACTCCCTCTTTCACACTCACTCGCTCGCTCACTCACTCACTCCCTCTTTCACACTCACTCACTCCCTCTTTCACACTCACTCACTCACTCACTCACTCCCTCTTTCACACTCACTCACTCACTCACTCCCTCTTTCACACTCACTCACTCACACCCTCATTCACACTCACTCACTCCCTCATTCACACTCACTCACTCCCTCATTCACACTCACTCACTCACTCACACTCACTTTCACACTCACTCACTCACTCACTCACTCATTCTTTCACATTCACTCCCTCGTTCACTCTCACTCCCTTATTCACACTCACTCACTCCCTCTTTCTCACTCACGCTCTCTCTCACACACTCACTCACTCCCTCTTTCACACTCACTCACTCACTCACTCCCTCTTTCACACTCACTCACTCACTCCCTCTTTCACACTCACTCACTCACTCCCTCTTTCACACTCACTCACTCCCTCTTTCTCACTCATTCACTCTCTCACACACTCACTCACTCCCTCTTTCTCACTCACTCACACTCTCTCACTCTCTCACAAACTCACTCACTCACTCCCTCTTTCACACTCACTCACTCACTCCCTCTTTCACACTCGCTCACTCGCTCCCTCACTCCCTCTTTCTCACTCACTCACACTCTCTCACTCTCTCACAAACTCACTCACTCACTCCCTCGTTCACACACGCTCACTCACTCACTCCCTCTTTCACACTCACTCACTCCCTCTTTCACACTCACTCACTCACTACCTCTTTCACACTCACACGCACACGCCCTCACTCCCTCTTTCACACTCACTCGCTCCCTCCCTCACTACCTCTTTCACACTCACTCACTCACTCCCTCTTTCACACTCACTCACTCACTCCCTCATTCACACTCACTCACTCACTCCCTCTTTCACACTCGCTCGCTCGCTCCCTCACTCCCTCTTTCACACTCACTCACTCACTCCCTCTTTCACACTCTCTCGCTCACTCCCTCACTCCCTCTTTCACACTCACTCACTCACTCCCTCTTTCACACTCACTCACTCACTCCCTCTTTCACACTCACTCACTCACTCCCTCTTTCACACTCACTCACTCCCTCTTTCTCACTCACTCACTCACTCTTTCACACTCACTCACTCCCTCTTTCACACTCACTCACTCTCTCACTCACTCACTCTCTCACACACTCACTCACTCACTCCCTCTTTCACACTCTCACTCACTCACTCACTCCCTCGTTCACACTCACTCACTCCCTCTTTCACACTCGCTCGCTCGCTCCCTCACTCCCTCTTTCTCACTCACTCACACTCTCTCACTCTCTCACAAACTCACTCACTCCCTCGTTCACACACACTCACTCACTCACTCCCTCTTTCACACTCACTCACTCCCTCTTTCACACTCACTCACTCACTACCTCTTTCACACTCACACGCACACGCCCTCACTCCCTCTTTCACACTCACTCGCTCCCTCCCTCACTACCTCTTTCACACTCACTCACTCACTCCCTCTTTCACACTCGCTCCCTCACTCCCTCTTTCACACTCACTCACTGACTCCCTCTTTCACACTCTCTCGCTCACTCCCTCACTCCCTCTTTCACACTCACTCACTCACTCCCTCTTTCACACTCACTCACTCCCTCTTTCACACCCACTTATTCACTCCCTCTTTCACACTCACTCACTCACTGACTCCCTCTTTCACACTCACTCACTCCCTCTTTCTCACTCACTCACTCTTTCACACTCACTCACTCCCTCTTTCACACTCACTCACTCACTCCCTCATTCACACTCACTCTCACTCACTCCCTCATTCACACTCACTCTCACTCACTCCCTCATTCACACTCACTCACTCACTCCCTCTTTCACACTCACTCACTCACTCCCTCTTTCACACTCACTCACTCCCTCTTTCACACTCACTCGCTCGCTCACTCACTCACTCACTCCCTCTTTCACACTCACTCACTCACTCACTCACTCCCTCTTTCACACTCACTCACTCACTCCCTCTTTCACACTCACTCACTCACTCACTCCCTCTTTCACACTCACTCACTCACTCCCTCATTCACACTCACTCTCACTCACTCCCTCATTTACACTCACTCACTCCCTCTTTCACACTCACTCACTCTCTCACTCACTCCCTCTTTCACACTCACTCACTCACTCCCTCTTTCACACTCACTCGCTCGCTCACTCACTCACTCCCTCTTTCACACTCACTCACTCCCTCTTTCACACTCACTCACTCCCTCTTTCACACTCACTCACTCACTCCCTCTTTCACACTCACTCACTCACTCCCTCATTCACACTCACTCACTCCCTCATTCACACTCACTCACTCCCTCATTCACACTCACTCACTCACTCACACTCACTTTCACACTCACTCACTCACTCACTCATTCTTTCACATTCACTCCCTCATTCACTCTCACTCCCTTATTCACACTCACTCACTCCCTCTTTCTCACTCACGCTCTCTCTCACACACTCACTCACTCCCTCTTTCACACTCACTCACTCACTCACTCCCTCTTTCACACTCACTCACTCACTCCCTCTTTCACACTCACTCACTCACTCCCTCTTTCACACTCACTCACTCCCTCTTTCTCACTCACTCACTCACTCACACACTCACTCACTCCCTCTTTCTCACTCACTCACACTCTCTCACTCTCTCACAAACTCACTCACTCACTCCCTCTTTCACACTCACTCACTCACTCCCTCTTTCACACTCGCTCACTCGCTCCCTCACTCCCTCTTTCTCACTCACTCACACTCTCTCACTCTCTCACAAACTCACTCACTCCCTCGTTCACACACACTCACTCACTCACTCCCTCTTTCACACTCACTCACTCCCTCTTTCACACTCACTCACTCACTACCTCTTTCACACTCACACGCACACGCCCTCACTCCCTCTTTCACACACACTCGCTCCCTCCCTCACTACCTCTTTCACACTCACTCACTCACTCCCTCTTTCACACTCACTCACTCACTCCCTCATTCACACTCACTCACTCACTCCCTCTTTCACACTCGCTCGCTCCCTCACTCCCTCTTTCACACTCACTCACTCACTCCCTCTTTCACACTCTCTCGCTCACTCCCTCACTCCCTCTTTCACACTCACTCACTCACTCACTCCCTCTTTCACACTCACTCACTCCCTCTTTCTCACTCACTCACTCACTCACTCTTTCACACTCACTCACTCCCTCTTTCACACTCACTCACTCTCTCACTCACTCTCTCACACACTCACTCACTCACTCCCTCTTTCACACTCTCACTCACTCACTCACTCCCTCGTTCACACTCACTCACTCACTCCCTCTTTCATACTCGCTCGCTCGCTCCCTCACTCCCTCTTTCTCACTCACTCACACTCTCTCACAAACTCACTCACTCACTCCCTCGTTCACACACACTCACTCACTCACTCCCTCTTTCACACTCACTCACTACCTCTTTCACACTCACACGCACACGCCCTCACTCCCTCTTTCACACTCACTCGCTCCCTCCCTCACTACCTCTTTCACACTCACTCACTCACTCCCTCTTTCACACTCACTCACTCACTCCCTCTTTCACACTCACTCACTCACTCCCTCTTTCACACTCGCTCGCTCGCTCCCTCACTCCCTCTTTCACACTCACTCACTCACTCCCTCTTTCACACTCTCTCGCTCACTCCCTCACTCCCTCTTTCACACTCACTCACTCACTCACTCCCTCTTTCACACTCACTCACTCACTCCCTCTTTCACACCCACTTATTCACTCCCTCTTTCACACTCACTCACTCACTCCCTCTTTCACACTCACTCACTCCCTCTTTCTCACTCACTCACTCTTTCACACTCACTCACTCCCTCTTTCACACTCACTCACTCTCTCACTCACTCACTCTCTCACACACTCACTCACTCACTCCCTCTTTCACACTCTCACTCACTCACTCACTCCCTCGTTCACACTCACTCACTCCTCTCTCACACACTCACTCACTTTCTCACACACTCACTTTCTCACTCACTCGCTCACTCACTCACTCAGTCACTCACTCACTCACTCACTCTCTCACACACTCACTTTCTCACTCACTCATTCACTCAGTCACTCACTCACTCACTCTCTCACACACTCACTTTCTCACTCACTCACTCACTCAGTCACTCACTCACTCACTCACTCACTCTCTCACACACTCACTTTCTCACTCACTCACTCACTCACTCACACTCTATCACTCGCTCACTCACTCACACTTTCTCACTCACTCTCTCACTCTCTCACTCACTCTCTCACTTTCTCACTCACTCTCATTCTCTCACTCTCTCACTCACTCTCACTCTCTCACTCACTATCTCACTCTCTCACTCACACACTCTCTCACTCATTCACACACTCACACACTCACTCACGCACTCTCACTCACTCACTCACTCACTCACGATATGCAATAATTTATCTGATTTTCTTTGCCTTTGTTGTCTTTCAATCTATAATTTTTAGATGGAGTCGTGCATGACTGGGCCCGGAGGTGAAAGGTCAGTCCCTTGGCCAGTCCTGTAATCAACTTCCCCGAACGTGTGAGGGCAGCTGGATGGATGGGGTTGCAGCTGGAGACGAAGCTTGCTGCTGTCGGTGCTGCTGGGTTCTGATGGTACATCGTGCGCTCTCAAACAGCAGGTGGTGGTGTTGCACGATTAACAATTCGATTCCTCAGCCAAACATCTGTATCTGTGAAGAGAGGGAAGGAGAGAGAGAACATCTGCCGTTTATTATAGACAGCTGCTCCCCGAGACACCCTCAGAGCTCTGACGGGTTGCATTTGAGGGGTATTTTTGAAGGCTGCGCATAACACAATTCCATAAACAGCAATAGAAAATAAGAGCAAGAGGAGCCCATTCGGCCCTCCCAGCCTGCTCTGCCATTCAATATGATCGTAGCTGATCCGCTACCTCAGCATCACCTTCTCGTGCTCTCCCCATACCCCTTTAACATAGAACATAGAACAGTACAGCACAGAACAGGCCCACGATGTTATGCCGAGCTTTATCTGAAACCAAGATCAAGCTATCCCACTCCCTATCATCCTGGTGTGCTCCATGTGCCTATCCAATAACCGCTTAAATGTTCCTAAAGTGTCTGACTCCACTATCACTGCAGGCAGTCCATTCCACACCCCAACCACTCTCTGCGTAAAGAACCTACCTCTGATATCCTTCCTATATCTCCCATCACGAACCCTATAGTTATGCCCCCTTGTAATAGCTCCATCCACCCGAGGAAATAGTCTTTGAACGTTCACTCTATCTATCCCCTTCATCATTTTATAAACCTCTATTAAGTCTCCCTTCAACCTCCTCCGCTCCAGAGAGAACAGCCCTAGCTCCCTCAACCTTTCCTCATAAGACCTACCCTCCAAACCAGGCAGCATCCTGGTAAATCTCCTCTGCACTCTTTCCAGCGCTTCCACATCCTTCTTATAGTGAGGTGACCAGAACTGCACACAATATTCCAAATGTGGTCTCACCAAGGTCCTGTACAGTTGCAGCATAACCCCACGGCTCTTAAACTCCAACCCCCTGTTAATAAAAGCTAACACACTATAGGCCTTCTTTACAGCTCTATCCACTTGAGTGGCAACCTTCAGAGATCTGTGGATATGGACCCCAAGATCTCTCTGTTCCTCCACAGTCTTCAGAACCCTACCTTTGACCCTGTAATCCACATTTAAATTAGTCCTACCAAAATTAATCAACTCACATTTATCAGGGTTAAACTCCATCTGCCATTTTTCAGCCCAGCTTTGCATCCTATCTCTGTCTCTTTGCAGCCTACAACAGCCCTCCACCTCATCCACTACTCCACCAATCTTGGTGTCATCTTTAGAGTCTGGAGATCGATCCATTTCCTTCTTATATATATATTCAGTGCCTCATTCTGTGGCAGAGAATACCACATTCTGGCCAGAATTCTCCAGCTGTTCACACCTCACCGTGAGGACGAAGAATTTGGCGCTCAGCCCAAACCTCCGTTCACTGCAGCGGGACTGGAGAATCTCAGCCGCGGGCGCGTCCGGAGAACCTGGCCCTCTGAGGGAAGAGGTTTCTCCTCGTCTCAGACCTAAACGGTCTTCCCCTCTTGCCTGAGGCTGCGAACCCCCTCGTTCTAGACCCTGCTCCCCCAGTCAGAGAAAACAACATCCCTGCATCCAACCTTTCCAGCCCCGTCAGCATTTTAGACAGATGGTGGCCAATTAATCAGTGGCGCTGATGTTTGCTGAGTGGTGAATGCTGGGGGGGGACGTTAGTGGGAGATTGTCCACACTGCTCTTCCAGGTATGACGCTACTGTGCCTTTAAGAAATGTATATTTTATCATGTTCTCTGCGGTTATAAGCAGCTGTTTTTTTTTTCATTGTGGCACTGAGCTGCCTGAGTAGATGTCCTTTTATTGCTGTTTAACTGGGCTTTTGTTTATTTTTAATCTGGGCCTAATGCACTGTCTGCGAGTTTACGGCCCTTTTTGAATTGTCGTGGGAAGATTGGTTGACAGGTCAGGCGGGGAAGTTTCTTTTCCTCTCCCGAGAGTTCTTTTCCTTTCAGTTTTGGCTGCTGGTTAGTTGGAAGGTGTTTGGACTCCAGGCAGGAGGCAGTGTTCTGTCTCTTCCCCCGCTACTAGGAATTCTGCTGGCTGGTTGGAAGCAACTTTTCTTGTCTTCGTGGTGTGAAAGTTTTGCTGTTAGTGATTTGCTAGCTTGAGGCCAGCTCTATCTCTACCTCGAGACGTGCTGGGATTCCCAGAACGAAGAAGACAGAGTTTTAATTCTTCAATCAAAGGACTAATGCACAGCAGGTATTGCAGAGCTGAAAAACCACCTGAACATCCGTATTTTCTGTGCTAAACGTAGGACGGGCATATGTTTGTAAGGAGGTTTGTTGTATTGGAACAGTACATTTAGTTGTTAAGGTTTATACAATATCATTTTTTTCCTGTTTGTAATTGGTAGAAGTTATTGCTAATTTTCTTCCTATAAGTTAACTGTATTCTTAAATAAACTTTCATAAAAGCTCCCTAGTGGGTCCCTCGTGGGTCATCCCTGGGGGTCCTTGTGCATGAACCACAAAAACACAGTTTGCAGGTGCAGCAGGTGGTCAAGAAGGCAAATGGAAGGTTGGCCGTTATCGCGAGAGGGATGGAGTATAGAGACAGGGAGGTCAGGCTGCAACTGTACAAGGTGCTGGTGAGGCCGCACCTCGAGTACTGTGTACAGTTTTGGTCCCTTTATTTAAGAAAGGATGTATTGGCTTTGGAAGGGGTGCAGAGAAGGTTCACTCGGTTGATTCCAGAGATGAGGGGGTTGGCTTGTGAGGAGAGATTGAACAGACTGGGCCCGTACTCTTTGGAGTTTAGAAGGTTGAGGGGAGATCTTATAGAGACATATAAGATAATGAAGGGGCTAGACAGGGTAGAAACATCGAGATTGTTTCTACGTACAATGGAAACAAGAACTAGGGGGCATAGCCTCAAAATATGGGGGAGTCAATTTAGAACAGAGTTGAGGAGGAACTTCTTCTCCCAGAGGGTAGTGAATCTTTGGAATTCTCTGCCCAATGAAGCGGTGGAGGCTACCTCATTGAATGTGTTTAAGTTACAGATAGATAGGTTTTTAGCCAATAAGGGAATTAAGGGTTATGGAGAGCGGGCGGGTAAGTGGAACTGAACCCACTATCAGATCAGCCATGATCTTATTGAATGGTAGAGCAGGCTTGAGGGGCCAGATGGCCTACTCCTGCTCCTATTTCTTATGTTCTTATTTGAATCATATCTGGAGTGGAATATCTCATGCTCACCAGTGCCAAAATTCAAAGTGAAAAACTTACAGTCTAGCCTGACTTCATAAAATACCTTGGAGTTTCCGACCTAGGTTATAACACAGGAAATGGTGAGGGGATCTCTTACTGCGGGGACTGTGGGTCAACATCTCATCCAAGAGGGTGGGTCAGCGTGCCCACAGCACTGCACTGTAGTATCAGTCTAACAGCACTGTGGGTTTACCCACGCCACAGGGACTGCAGCAATTCATGAAGGCGTCGCACTCCCCACCTTCTCAAGGGGCAATTAGGGACGGGTAACAAAAGCAGTCCTAGCCAGCGACACGCACATCCCTTGAACCAATAAGAAAAAGGTGCCTTGTATCACAGAGTGGGGCTTTGATTTGTGATGATACTGTACCTTTAAGAAATGTATTTGTGTCATGTTTCTTGTGCAGGGTTTTTAGAATTCAGTGCTATGCATCGGTGCCGCTTTGTCTATAACCCACAGCCCACATGATGGTGCTGCAGCAGCATAATTGATCTTAATTGCTGGAATGTTGGTTTTAATCTAGACTAACGCAGGATTGTTTTGTTAGTGTTTTCCCCTGGGGCTTTTCAGAGTGGGGCTTGATTGACAGAAAATCTCATTAGTGACAGACAGCATGGTTTTGTAAGAGGGAGGTCGTGCCTTACAAATTTGGTGGAGTTTTTTGAGGAAGTGACAAAAACGGTTGATGAAGGAAGGGCCGTGGATGTCGTCTATATGGATTTCAGTAAGGCATTTGACAAAGTCCCACATGGCAGGTTGGTTAAGAAGGTTAAGGCTCATGGGATACAAGGAGAAGTGGCTAGATGGGTGGAGAACTGGCTTGGCCATAGGAGACAGAGGGTAGTGGTCGAAGGGTCTTTTTCCGGCTGGAGGTCTGTGACCAGTGGTGTTCCGCAGGGCTCTGTACTGGGACCTCTGCTATTTGTGATATATATAAATGATTTGGAAGAAGGTGTAACTGGTGTAATCAGCAAGTTTGCGGATGACACGAAGATGGCTGGACTTGCGGATAGCGAAGAGCATTGCCGGGCAATACAGCAGGATATAGATAGGCTGGAAAATTGGGCGGAGGGGTGGCAGATGGAGTTTAATCCGGATAAATGCGAAGTGATGCATTTTGGAAGAAATAATGTAGGGAGGAGTTATACAATAAATGGCAGAGTCATCAGGAGTATAGAAACACAGAGGGACCTAGGTGTGCAAGTCCACAAATCCTTGAAGGTGGCAACACAGGTGGAGAAGGTGGTGAAGAAGGCATATGGTATGCTTGCCTTTATAGGACGGGGTATAGAGTATAAGAGCTGGAGTCTGATGATGCAGCTGTATAGAACGCTGGTTAGGCCACATTTGGAGTACTGCGTCCAGTTCTGGTCGCCGCACTACCAGAAGGACTTGGAGGCGTTAGAGAGAGTGCAGAGAAGGTTTACCAGGATGTTGCCTGGTATGGAGGGTCTTAGCTATGAGGAGAGATTGGGTAGACTGGGGTTGTTCTCCTTGGAAAGACGGAGAATGAGGGGAGATCTAATAGAGGTGTACAAGATTATGAAGGGTATAGATAGGGTGAACAATGGGAAGCTTTTTCCCAGGTCGGAGGTGACGATCACGAGGGGTCATGGGCTCAAGGTAAGAGGGGCGAAGTATAACTCAGATATCAGAGGGACGTTTTTTACACAGAGGGTGGTGGGGGCCTGGAATGCGCTGCCAAGTAGGGTGGTGGAGGCAGGCACGCTGACATCGTTTAAGACTTACCTGGATAGTCACATGAGCAGCCTGGGAATGGAGGGATACAAACGATTGGTCTAGTTGGACCAAGGAGCGGCACAGTCTTGGAGGGCCGAAGGGCCTGTTTCCTGTGCTGTACTGTTCTTTGTTCTTTGTTCTTTGTGTCTGGGCGGAGCTAGGCTCACAGAGAGAAACAAGCTCAGTTGCTGCTTGGGATCTTTAGGGAGGAGTCGCTTTCTCTGTGTCTCTTTTTCTCTCTGGATTTGGAGACTGGGATCTGCCAGGAATTGTACAGAGTCTCTTTCTCTGGAGGCTGCAGTATGGGAGTCGGAAGACAGGTATCTCCCTGTATCTCACTCCAGAGGGGTTAAAAGGCTGGAAACCTTGCACCCACGTGAGCATATCTGTTTTAAGTGCTAATTGGTTCTGAAGAAGAGATTTATGCCTATGGGGATATTGCTTACATTGGAACCGTAGGGATAGCTAGCTGTTAAGAATTATACATTGTCATGTTTAAGTATATCTAACTGGTAAAAGTTATGCTAATTATTTTTGTTATATTTTAACTCTGTTGTTAAAAATAACATTTTTAAAAATAAATGTTTTCCAGTGGGTCAATTGAGGAGTGAAACACCTCATTTTCACACTAATGACAAAAATCAAAAACAGTTTTTAGGTCCAGGCTAACTTCATAATATACCTCGGAGTTTCTGATCTGGTCCTCAACAAATTCATAACTTTCTGACCATTAATTTGGAAATACACAGGGGTTAGAACACAAAATAGGTGGCCATTTTGTCCAGTCAATTAGGTTATTGTTAGAGGAGCAGATAGTTTTAATCATATTTATCTGCCCTGCTCCCAATATTTGTATCACAGGTTAGGGGGTACAGAGAAGGTTCACCAGGTTGATACCGGAGATGAGGGTGTTAGCTTATGAGGAGAGATTGAGTAGATTGGGCCTGTACTCGTTGGAGTTCAGAAGGCTGAGGGGAGATCTTATAGAGACATATAAGATCATGAAGGGGCTAGACAGGGTAGGGGCAGAGAGATTCTTTCCACTTAGAAAGGAAACAAGATTTGGAGGACGCAGCCTCAAAATAAGGGGGAGTCAGTTTAGATGTGGGGATGCCGGCGTTGGACTGGGGTAAACACAGTAAGAAGTTTAACAACACCAGGTTAAAGTCCAACAGGTTTATTTGGTAGCAAAAGCCACACAAGCTTTCGAGTTATGAATTTGTTGAGGACCAGATCAGATCACATTGGAAGTTATGAATTTGTTGAGGACCAGATCAGATTAGTTGTAAGTATTCGCATTCCAACCATTATTCATGTAAATTGAGTCTGTGTCTTATAAGTTCTGTTTGTGAACAGAATTCCCACTCACCTGAAGAAGGGGCTCAGAGCCTCGAAAGCTTGTGTGGCTTTTGCTACCAAATAAACCTGTTGGACTTTAACCTGGTGTTGTTAAACTTCTTACTGAGTCAGTTTAGGACAGAGTTGAGGACGAACTTCTTCTCTCAGAAGGTAGTGAATCTCTGGAATTCTCTGCCCATTGAAGTAGTGGAGGCTACCTCGCTAAATATGTTTAAGTCACAGGTAGATAGATTTCTGATCAATAAGGGAATTAAGGGTTATGGGGAGCGGGCGGGTAAGTGGAACTAAACCACTATCAGATCAGCCATGATCTTATTGAATGGCGGGGCAGGCTCGAGGGGCTAGATGGCCTACTCCTGCTCCTATTTCTTATGTTCTTATGTTCTTATGTATGGCTCCTGCTCTGTCCAAGACCGCAAGAAACTACAAAGGGTCGTGAATGTAGCCCAATCCATCATGCAAACCAGCCCCCCATCCATTGACTCTGTCTACACTTCCTGCTGCCTCGGAAG
Organism: Mustelus asterias; assembly: GCF_964213995.1. Taxonomy (NCBI): domain Eukaryota; kingdom Metazoa; phylum Chordata; class Chondrichthyes; order Carcharhiniformes; family Triakidae; genus Mustelus; species Mustelus asterias. The sequence continues at coordinate 15,089,031 of NC_135821.1, forward strand.
AGCAGCCAGCATAATCAAGGACCCCACGCCCCCCGGACATTCTCTCTTCCACCTTCTTCCGTCGGGAAAAAAATATAAAAGTCTGAGGTCACCTACCAACCGGCTCAAGAACAGCTTCTTCCCTGCTGCCATCAGACCTTTGAATGGACCTACCTCGCCCTAAGTTGATCTTTCTCTACACCCTAGCTATGACCGTAACACTACATTCTGCAGCCTCTCCTTTCCTTCTCTATGTACGGAATGCTTTGTCTGTATAGAGCGCAAGAAACAATACTTTTCACTGTATCCCAATACATGTGACAATAATAAATCAAATCAAATATTGCTTCAATCCACTTTCTCCCATTTCTATTTCTTTTATGGGCTTTGGGCCTCTCTGAAATGGCCAGCACGGGCAGCACGGTAGCACAGTGGTTAGCACTGCTGCTTCACAGCTCCAGGGACCTGGGCTCGATTCCCGGCTTGGGTCACTGTCTGTGTGGAGTTTGCACATTCTCCCCGTGTCTGCGTGGGTTTCCTCCGGGTGCTCCGGTTTCCTCCCACAGTCCAAAGATGTGCGGGTTAGGTTGATTGGCCATGCTGAAAAATTGCCCCTTAGTGTCCTGAGATGCGTAGGTTAGAGGGATTAGTGGGTAAATATGTAGGGATATGGGGGTAGGGCCTGGGTGGGATTGTGGTCGGTGCAGACTCGATGGGCCGAATGGCCTCTTTCTGTACTGTAGGATTTCTATGTGTTGCCCATCCCTAATTGCCCTTGGCCATTTCTGGGGGCAGTTGAGAGTTAACCACATTGCTGTGGCTCTGGAGTCACATGTAGGCCAGACTGGGTAAGGACGGCAGATTTCCTTCCCTAAAGGACATTAGTGACGCAGATGGGTTTTTCCGACAATCGACAATGGTTTCATGGTCATCATTTAGTGAGACAAGCTTCCTCAATTCCAATTTGCTATTGAATTTAAATTCCACCAGCTGCCATATGAGATTTGAACCCTTGTCCCCACAGCATTAATACAACCTAGGAGCAGGAGGAGGCAATTCGGACCTTCGAGCCTGCTCTGTCATTCAATATGATCATGGGCAGCACGGTGGCACAATGGTTAGCGCTGCTGCCTCACAGCGCCAGGGACCCGGGTTCGATTCCGGCCTTGGGTCACTGTCTGTGCGGAGTCTGCTTGTCTGCTTGGGTTTCCTCTGGGTGTTCCGGTTTCCTCCCAAAGTACAAAGGTGTGTAGGTGGGGGGGAATTGGCCATGCTAAATTGCCCTTTAGTGTCCAAAGGGGTGTAGGTTAGGGGGATTGGCCATGCTAAATTGCCCCTTAGTGTTCAAAGATGTGTAGGTTAGGGGGATTGACCATGCTAAATTGCCCCTTAGTGTTCAAAGATGTGTAGGTTAGGTGGATTGGCCATGCTAAATTGCCCCTTAGTGTTCAAAGATGTGTAGGTTAGGGGGATTGGCCATACTAAATTGCCCCTTAGTGTCTAAAGATGTGTAGGTTAGGTGGATTGGCCATGCTAAATTGCCCTTTAGTATCTAAAGATGTGCAGGTTAGGTGGATTGGCCATGCTAAATTGCCCTTTAGTGTCCAAAGGGGTGTAGGTTAGGTGGATTGTCCATGCTAAATTGCTCTTTAGTGTCTAAAAATGTGCAGGTTAGGTGGATTGGCCATGCTAAATTTGTAGGGATTACAGGGATAGGGCGGGTGGTGATTTGATTTGATTTATTATTGTCACATGTATTAGCATACAATGAAAAGTATTGCTTCTTGCGCGCTATACAGACAAAACATACCATTCATAGAGAAGGAAAGGAGAGGGTGCAGAATGTAGTGTTACAGTCATAGCTCGTTGATTATGCTGGCTGCTTTTCTGAGGCAGCCGGAAGTGCAGACAGAGTCAATGTGCTTGATTAGATTTTTTTTGTGGATGGGAGGTTGTTTTGAGTGATGGACTGGGCTACGTTCACAACCCTTTGTAGTTTCTTGCGGCCTTGTTGAGGTGTATATTAACGTGCTGGTGCCGACTGGCTGGGCTGAAGGGCCTCTTCATGGTTCCATGATAAGTTGAAGTAAGGTTGAAGGCGGTGGAGAGCATTGTTCCTTTCCTGATAACCGTAGCTCTGAAGGAGATGGAAACACAGCGAGAGATTAGAAATAGAGTTTGCGGAAAGCAAGTAGGTGAGGGTGGAAGTTTGAGAAATCACGGGATAGGAATCCAGGTGAGGTACTTTGTGAGAAAGGCTTTTGGGGTCGGACAGAGAGTGGACACGTCCCCTTTCCTTTGTGGTCTGCCACTTTGCTTTCGGTTCATGTCCAACCCTGGTTGCCCCCTGTGATGCCTTGCTCTTGTGTTATAGCTTGTTATCTTCTTGCCTCCTGGGTCTTTTTCTTATATATTATCCATGTTAGTTTTTTCTTGTGTGGGGTGGTGAATGGGGTCGGGGGGTGGGGAGGGGGGGGGGGGGGGTGGGGTCACCCCCGTGTGGCAGAAGAAAAAGTGTAGGTGGGGAGCGGGGGGGAAACAAGGGAAAACGGTGATGGTTGTGGTGGACCTCAGTTGTGCCTTTGTCCTATATGGACCACCGTTGTGTGTGCTTGTCATACCTGGACACATCCCCTTCCAGTTTGGTTCCTCCCCTCGGCACCTAGTATAAAGGTGGCTGTCTCCTCCCCCTTGTTCAGTCCAGGTTGGTTATTTGTTGGGATCTGCTCCTGATTCTGTTGTGAATAAAAGCCTACACTTGTATTGGCACACCGGTAGTCTTTCGCCTTATTGATAGCGCATCAATGGTCTGCTTCTGCCGTGTTTTAGGTGGTTGGGGGAGGTGGTTGTTGAGGCGGTGTGTGTTAGGAGGAGGTGGCTGCTAGGTTGGGGGTTTATGTTGAAGTTGTACAAGACATTGGTAAGGCCACACTTGGAATACTGTGTGCAGTTCTGGTCACCCTATTATAGAAAGGATATTACTAAACTAGAAAGAGTGCAGAAAAGATTTACTAGGATGCTATCGGGACTTGATGGTTTGAGTTATAAGGAGAGGCTGGATAGACTGGGACTTTTTTCTCTCGAGCGTAGGAGGCTGAGGGGTGATCTTATAGAGTTCTATAAAATAATGAGGGGCATAGATCAGCTAGATAGTCAATATCTTTTCCCAAAGGTAGGGGAGTCTAAAACTAGAGGGCATAGGTTTAAGGTGAGAGAGGAGAGATACAAAAGTGTCCAGAGGGGCAATTTTTTCACACAGAGGGTGGTGAGTATCTGCCAGAGGCAGTAGTAGAGGCGGGTACAATCTTGTCTTTTAAAAAGCATTTAGATAGTTACATGGGTACGATGGGTATAGAGGGATATGGGCCAAATGCGGGCAATTGGGATTAGCTTAGGGGTTTAAAAAAAAAAGGTGGCATGGACAAGTTGGGCCGAAGGGCCTGTTTCTATGCTGTAAACCTCTATGACTCTATGTGTTTCCGGGGGCTGGGGTGGATGTCCAAGTGGGTGTGTGTGTTAGAGAGTTTTTTGGGGGGTTTTCTGGCTGGGGAGGTTTTGTGTCTGTTGCTGAGTCAGATTCTGTGTTTGAGGGTTAGGGTTAGTGTGGGAAGATGGTGGCTTGGGAGTAGAGTGGAGCCACAGGGCCGTTCGAGAAGAGTTGACAAGAGGCTGATGTAGCTGTGGAGGTAGTTTTAATCTGAAAGGATAAATCCATGGTGTCCCCAGATGGTGTATGAGTTGAAGATTTAAGTTGGAAAGGGGTCACAGAAGGTGGCTGATCATGAGGTTTTAAACATTTTTATTCATTTCAGGGATGTGGATGTTGCTGGCTAGGCCAGCATTCATTGCCCATCTCTAATTGCCCCTTGGGAAGGTGGTGGTGAGCCGCCTTCCTGAAATGCTGCAGTCTCGTAGGTGCATCCACCGTGCTGTTAGGGAGGGAATTCCAGGAATTTAACCTAGTAAAGGAGCGGCTGATATACTTCCAAGTCAAGATGGTGAGTGACTTGGAGGGGAACTTGAAGGTGGTGGTGTTCCCATGTATCTGCTGCCCTTGTCCTTCTAGATGGAAGTGGTCGTGGGTTTGGAAGGTGCTGTCTAAGGATCTTTGGTGAATTGCTGCAGTGCATCTTGTAGATGGTACACACTGCTGCTACTGAGCGTCGGTGGTGGAGGGAGTGAATGTTTGTAGATGGGGTGCCAATCAAGTGGGACTGCTTTGTCCTGGATGGTGTCGAGCTTCTTGAGTGTTGTTGGAGCTGCACCCATCCAGGCAAGTGGAGAGTATTCCATCACACTCCTGACTTGTGTCTTGTAGATGGTGGACAGGCTTTGGGGAGTCAGGAGGTGAGTTACTCGCCGCAGTATTCCCAGCCTCTGACCTGCTCTTGTAGCCACTGTGTTTACGTGGCAAGTCCAGTTGAGTTTCTGGTCAATGGCAACCCCCAGGATGTTGATCATTTCCAAAGATCATTTTTTATTCTTTCACGGGGTCTGGGTGTCGCTGGCTAGGCCAGCAATTATTGACCATACACTTCAGAAGGTGGTGCTTTTTTGAACCGCTGCCGTCCATGTGGTGTAGGTACACCCACAGTGCTGTTAGGGAGGGGGATTTTCAGGATGTTGGCCCAGCGACAGTGAAGGAACAGCGATATATTTCCAAGTCAGGGTGTGAGTGACTCGGAGGGGAACCTCCAGTTGGTGGTGTTCCCATGTATCTGCTGCCCTTGTCCTTCTAGATGGTAGAAGTCATGGGTTAGGAAGGTGCTGCCTAAGGAGCCTTGGTGAGTTCCTACGTTGCATCTTGCAGATGGTACACCTTGCTACCATTGTGCATTGCTGGTGAGACACACTCAAACAATTTGGCTGTGTTTTGAATGCACCTTCTTTGCCCAACAAGTCCTGGAGTGGGACTCGAACCCGGAGCTTCTGGCTCAGAGGCAGGAACGCTCACCCCACTGCGCCACATGCTGCGAGTCCTTGCCCATAATTATTCAAACAGGTCTTTGTGTGAGCTTTCAGAAATACGTTGCTCATATTTTTATAACAATCGTTTTTACATCAGATTGGAAAGTACTTTGAATAAAAATTACCTTCTTTAAACCTGGAATGGGTGGGTTGTCTTATGAGGAAAGGTTGGAGAGGCTGGGCTTGTATCCGCTGGAGTTTAGATGATTAAGAGGCCACTTGATTGAAACATATAGGATCCTGAGGGATCTGGACGGGGTGGATGCTTCCTCTTGTGGGAAAATCTAGAACGAGGGGTCACTGCTTAAGAATAATGAGTTGTCCATTTAAGACAACGATGAAACAAATTTTTTTTCTCTTAGATGGTCGCAAGCTTTTGGAACTCTGCTGGAGATTAGATAAATGAGAAGTGACCTTAAAGTTAAAGTTTATTTACATTAACATTGCAATGAAGTTATTGTGAAAATCCCCTGGTCGCCACACTCCGGCACCTGTTCGGGTACACAGGGAGAATTTAACACAGCCAATGCACCTAACCAGCAAGTCTTTCAGACTGTGGGAGGAAACTGGAGCACCCGGAGGAAACCCACGCAGACACGGGGAGAATGTGCAAAATCCGCACGGTGACCCAAGCCGGGAATCGAACCCTGGTCCCTGGCATTGTGAGGCAGCAGTGCTAACCACTGTGCCACCATGCCGCCCTTAATGAGACATATCGGATTCTCCGGGGGCTGACAGGGTAGATGATGAAAGGTTGTTTCTCCTAGTGGGAGAGTCGAGGACCAGAGGGCATCATCTCGGAGTAAGGGAGTCACCCATTTGAGGTGGAGATGAGGAGGAATTTCTTTTCTCAGAGGGCGGTGAATCTGTGGAATTCTTTATGCAGAGGGTTGTAGAGGCTGGATCATTAAGTATGGCTCAAGGCTGAGATAGACAGGTTTTTAATCAGTAAGGGAATCGAGGGTTATGGGGATAAGTTCTGGCCTTTCACTCCCCACCATGGCTACAAGCAAGGACAAGGAATGTGGCGCTCAGCCAACTCACTGCAGCCGGAGAATCCCGCCGGAGTCAACGGCCGGAGAATTCTGGCCAAGGCGGGGAAGTGGGGCTGAGGATTATCAGATCAGATCAGTCATGATCTCATTGAATGGCGGAGCAGACTCGATGGGCTGAATGGCCCACTTCTGCTCCTACTTCTTGTGGTCTAAGGAGAGCATTTGTCCATCTTGACTATGTTGGTTCTTGGACCTGAGATTATGGCCATTTGGTTAAGTCCAGATCAGTGCATCCAAAAGGAGCAATGTCTCTAATCCTGACCCCAGGACGGACATCGCTGTGGGCTTTTATTCAGCCTGAGAAACAACCGCTCACCCTCCTCCATGTCTGCTCTCTGACTATCTGTATCCTCTCTATCACTGTCTCTGACCATGTGGGCTTTAACTCGACTTGTGTTCACACTCAGACAGAGGGAGCTCATGTTCAAAGTCTTATGCTTTGAGTGGCTACACTGATAGGTGTTCGTCTGATCAGTTCTGCTGCAGACACCTCCTTCTCCAAGTGGTGTTGTGCCCTAAGAGGGCATTGCCAACCAATCGCATTGGTCCATGGCGATACTTTTTCCTTTATTCGTTCAGCCACTGTAGGCGTCGCAGGCTGGACCAGCATTTATTCCTCACCCCTAACTGTGCGAAGTCTTAACGTTCTCCCCGTGTCTGCATGGGTTTACTCCAGGTGCTCCGGTTTATTCCCACTGGTTAGGCGCACTGGGGCGACACGGTGGCACAGTGGTTAACACTGCTGCCTCACAGCATCAGGGGCCCGGGTTCGATTCCCGGTTTGGGTCACTGTCTGTGTGGAGTTTGCACGTTCTCCCCGTGTCTGCGTGGGTTTCCTCCGGGTGCTCCGGTTTCCTCCCACAGTGTGAAAGGCATGCTCATTAGGTGCATTGGCCGTGCTAAATTCTCCCTCAGTGTACCCGAACAGGCGCCGGAATGTGGCTACTCGGGGATTTTCACAGTAACTTCATTGCAGTGTTAATGTAAGCCCACTTGTGACACTAATAAATAAACTTTGAAAAACTTAATTGCTAGGTCAGCCACATTGCTGTGGCTCTGGATTCACATGTAGGTCAGACCAGGTAAGGACGGCAGATTTCCTTCCCTAAAGGGACATTCGTGAACCAGATGGCTCCTTCTGACAATGGTTTCATGGTCATCAGTCGATTCTTAATTCCAGATTTGTTTGAGTTCAAGTTTCACCATCTGCCGTGGCGGGATTCGAACCCGGGTCTTCACAGCATTGCCCAGTGACAATACCACTGCGCCATCATCACCCTATGGCAAAGTATAAACCACGGTGGTTTGCCAGTGTTAGATGGAGAAGCTGCGAGGATGTTCTGTGCTGCTGACAGCAGCAATTTCAGAATCAAGTTGCCTCTGAAGGGTGGGATCACCGGATGATGATCTGACACCGACTTCCTTCCTTTCCCTTTGCTGGTTCCTCTTTTCATTTCCCGTAAAATAGAAGTGAAATGGCAAACCAAACATTTTCTGCACCACAAACCAGAGACTTTCGCATCAAAGTCTTGGGCAACCCGGTACTGCAGTCCTGAAGGAGTGCCGCACTCTCAGAGTCTTTGATATGAAACATTCAACCAAAGTTGCGTCCGCTCTCTGTTATGGTTCGGGTCAGAAATTCCAAAGTGTTTTATGGAGCCTGCCTGGATCATAAGTTTTGCCTCTTGAATTTGGCTAGGATAAGCCTGAGGTATGATTCACTTCAGGTATGATTCAAATAACCCACTAGGGAGCTTTTATCAAACAAGGTTTATTTAAGAATACAGTTAACATGTATAGTTAGAAAACTAGCAAGAACTTTTATCAATTACAAACAAGAAACAGAACAACCGCAATAATGTATAACTCGTAACAAATATATCTAATGTGTTCCAATCAAACCAATCCCAAAGACAAAAAAACCCCTTTTCACAGGTTTAACATATCAACAACTAACGCTCACGTGATACTGGACTTGAGGCCTTTGGATGAAGTCTGCAGTTCTCCGGATAGACTCAGAACAGTTTGAAGTCAGAACAGCTTCTCAAAGCACCAGGGACTCCAGGCAAACCACCAGCAGCCGATTTTACCCCCTTCAGAAAGGAAAGACCTTGCTTTGAGATGACCAGCAGAATTTCCAAAACCAGGGAGAGAGAGAGATAGTTCTTTTCAGCTTGATGCCCCTTCCAAAACTAAAATTGCAGCTCCAAACTGAAGATGAAAAAAAAACTCCTATTACCTGACCTGCCAACCCAGTTTGTTCTCCTAACACAGAGTCATAAACATAGAACATAGAACATAGAACAGTACAGCTCAGAACAGGCCCTTCGGCCCACGATGTTGTGCCGAGCTTTATCTGAAACCAAGATCAAGCTATCCCACTCCCTATCCTCCTGGTGTGCTCCATGTGCCTATCCAATAACCGCTTAAATGTTTCTAAAGTGTCTGACTCCACTATCACTGCAGGCAGTCCATTCCATACCCCAACCACTCTCTGCGTAAAGAACCTACCTCTGATATCCGTCCTGTATCTCCCACCACGAACCCTATAGTTATGCCCCCTTGTAATAGCTCCATCCACCCGAGGAAATAGTCTTTGAACGTTCACTCTATCTATCCCCTTCATCATTTTATACACCTCTATTAAGTCTCCCCTCAGCCTCCTCCGCTCCAGAGAGAACAGCCCTAGCTCCCTCAACCTTTCCTCATATGACCTACCCTCCAAACCAGGCAGCATCCTGGTAAATCTCCTCTGCACTCTTTCCAGCGCTTCCACATCCTTCTTATAGTGAGGTGACCAGAACTGCACACAATATTCCAAATGTGGTCTCACCAAGGTCCTGTACAGTTGCAGGATAATCCCACGGCTCTTAAACTCCAACCCCCTGTTAATAAAAGCTAACACACTATAGGCCTTCTTCACAGCTCTATCCACTTGAGTGGCAACCTTTAGAGATCTGTGGATATGGACCCCAAGATCTCTCTGTTCCTCCACAGTCTTCAGAACCCTACCTTTGACCCTGTAATCCACATTTAAATTTGTCCTACCAAAATGAATCACCTCACATTTATCAGGGTTAAACTCCATTTGCCATTTTTCAGCCCAGCTTTGCATCCTATCTATGTCTCTTTGCAGCCTACAACAGCCCTCCACCTCATCCACTACTCCACCAATCTTGGTGTCATCAGCAAACTTACTGATCCACCCTTCAGCCCCCTCCTCTAAGTCATTAATAAAAATCACAAAGAGCAGAGGACCAAGCACTGATCCCTGCGGCACACCGCTAGCAACCTGCCTCCAATCCGAAAATTTTCCATCGACCACCACCCTCTGTCTTCGGTCAGACAGCCAGTTACCTATCCAATCGGCCAACTTTCCCTCTATCCCACACCTCCTCACTTTCATCATAAGCCGACCATGGGGGACCTTATCAAACGCCTTACTAAAATCCATGTATATGACATCAACTGCCCTACCTTCATCAACACACTTAGTTACCTCCTCAAAAAATTCTATCAAATTTGTGAGGCACGACTTGCCCTTCACGAATCCGTGCTGACTATCTCGGATTAATCCGCATCTTTCTAAATGGTCGTAAATCCCATCCCTAAGGACCCTTTCCATCAATTTACCAACCACCGAAGTAAGACTAACCAGTCTATAATTACCAGGGTCATTTCTATTCCCTTTCTTAAACAGAGGAACAACATTCGCCATTCTCCAGTCCTCTGGCACCATCCCCGTGGACAGCGAGGACCCAAAGATCAACGCCAAAGGCTCTGCAATCTCATCCCTTGCCTCCCACAGAATCCTAGGATACATTTCATCAGGCCCAGGGGACTTATCGACCTTCAGTTTATTCAAAACTGCCAAGACATCCTCCCTCCGAACATCTATTTCCTCCAGCCTATTAGCCTGTAACACCTTCTCTTCCTCAAAAACATGGCCCCTCTCCTTGGTGAACACTGAAGAAAAGTATTCATTCATCACCTCGCCTATCTCTACTGACTCCATACACAAGTTCCCACTACTGTCCTTGACCGGCCCTAACCTCACCCTGGTCATTCTTTTATTCCTCACATAAGAGTAAAAAGCCTTGGGGTTTTCCTTGATCCGACCCGCCAAGGACTTCTCATGTCCCCTCTTAGCTCTCCTAAGCCCCTTTTTCAGCTCATTCCTTGCTAACTTGTAACCCTCAATCGAGCCATCTGAACCTTGTTTCCTCATCCCTACATAAGCTTCCCTCTTCCTTTTCACAAGACATTCCACCTCTTTTGTGAACCATGGTTCCCTCACTCGGCCATTTCCTCCCTGCCTGACAGGAACATACCTATCAAGGACATCCAGTATTTGTTCCTTGAAAAAGTTCCACTTTTCATTAGTTCCTTTCTCTGACAGTTTCTGTTCCCAACTTATGCCCCCTAATTCTTGCCTAATCGCATCATAATTACCCCTCCCCCAATTGTAAACCTTGCCCTGCCGTACGGCCCTATCCCTCTCCATTGCAATAACAAAAGACACCGAATTGTGGTCACTATCTCCAAATTGCTCTCCCACAACCAAATCTAACACTTGGCCCGGTTCATTTCCCAGTACCAAATCCAATGTGGCCTCACCTCTAGTCGGCCCATCCACATATTGTGTCAGGAAACCCTCCCGCACACACTGCACAAAAACTGCCCCATCCAAACTATTTGACCTACAAAGGTTCCAATCAATATTTGGAAAGTTAAAGTCCCCCATGACAACTACCCTGTGACCCCCACACATATCCATAATCTGCTTAGCAATTTCTTCCTCCACATCTCTATTACTATTTGGGGGCCTATAGTAAACTCCTAGCAACGTGACCGCTCCTTTCCTATTTCTAACTTCAGCCCATATTACCTCAGTGTGCAGATCCCCCACGAAGTGCCTTTCCGCAGCCGTTAAACTATCCTTGATTAACAATGCCACTCCTCCACCTCTTTTACCAGCTTCCCTACACTTAGTGAAACTTTACCAGCTTCCCTACACTTAGTGAAACTTTACCAGCTTCCCTACACTTAGTGAAACAATAACAACATCCCAATAAAAATCAACAAACCCCCATTTAAGCAGCAATAAAAAGACTTTCGTAGATAGTTGAAAGTTTAAAGTTTATTTATTAATGTCACGACTAGGCTTGCATTAACACTGCAATGAAGGTACTGTGAAAATCCCCAGCAAATAACCCGGCAACAATGAGAAAGACAAACTGAAAACGTTTGCTTGCAACTGCAGAGAACATGATTTAAAGAAAACACTTCTTAAAGGTACACTTACGCCACATCTCTCTCAAGTGGATGCTCAAGATTCCCTGACATTATTTCAAAGATTTCTCTCATGTTCTGACCAATATTTATCCTCCAATCATTGAAATCAGATCATTATTGCATTTTCTGTTTTTGGAATCTTGCTGTGCATAAATTGGCTACTGCGTTCCCTACATTCCGACAAAAATTCACCTTCATTGGCCCTGAGGGTGCAATAGGCGCTATGTAAATGCGAGTCTTTGGGTGGGAATTTCCAGCAGTTTCCATGAGGAGAACTTCCAGACCTCCCAACCGTGACCCCCCTCCCCTCTGCCATGGGTTTCCCGCCAGCAGAGGGTGTGAACAACGGGAATGCCCACTGATAGCGACGGGACTGGAAGACACCACTTGCCATCTAATGGCGGGCAACCTCTGCCTTCCCAAAGCACACTGGGATGGGGAGTGGGGGGGGGGGAAGGGGCAGAAAAACCCCACACACGGTGTATCGCTCCAATCCGCTACAGGGTTAGTAGTGACCCTTCAGTAGGAGATCAAACAGTTCCACATTCACATTGATCAGGAAGGAGTGTATCTACCCACTGTGGCCAAATCAACTCTAGCCTGAAGCACAAAGAGTTGCCATTGGCTGGGGCCGGCTGACTGGATATAAACAGCTGTCATTGTATCGAGCACTGTGATTGGATACAAAGAACTGTCATTGGATCGAGCACTGTGATTGGATACAAAGAGCTGTCATTGTACCGAGCACTGTGATTGGATACAAAGAGCTGTCATTGTATCGGGCACTGTGATTGGACACAAAGAGCTGTCATTGGATCGAGCACTGTGATTGGATACAAAGAGCTGTCATTGTATTGGGCACTGTGATTGGATACAAAGAACTATCATTGTATCGAGCACTGTGATTGGATACAAAGAGCTGTCATTGTATCGAGCACTGTGATTGGACACAAAGAGCTGTCATTGGATCGAGCACTGTGATTGGATACAAAGAACTGTCATTGGATCGGGCACTGTGATTGGATACAAAGAACTGTCATTGGATCGGGCACTGTGATAGGATACAAAGAACTATCACTGTATCGAGCACTGTGATTGGATACAAAGAGCTGCCATTGTATCGGGCTCTGTGATTGGATACAAAGAGCTGTCATTGATCCAGCAGGGGCAACAGAGGAGCATTCTGGGAGAAGTCGGCGCAGTCACCTGGACTGTACAGTGGGTAGCGGAAGAACTGGTGTCAAGAGCGGTTCAGCTTGAGACGCTACATTAGTGTTTCTCTCTCCTTTATTGCAAAGAAGGATTAGACAGGGGAGATCCGAAAGAACATTCCCGATGCTGGGGGAATCCAGAACTAGGGGTCATAGTTTGAGGATAAGGGGGTAAACCTTTTAGGACTGAGGTGAGGAGAAATTTCTTCACCCGGAGATTGGTGAATGTGTGGAATTCACTATCACAGAAAGTAGTTGAGGCCAAAACATTGAGTGATTTCAAGAAGAAATTAGATATAGCTCTTGGGGCTAAAGGGATCAGGGATATGTGGGGAAGGGGGAATCAGGATATTGAATTTGATGATCAGCCGTGATCAAAATGAATGTTGGAACAGGCTGGAAGGGCTGAATGGCCTCCTCCTGCTTCTAGTTTCTACATTTGATTGTATTGGGCTCTGTGATTGGATACCAGGTGCTGTCATTGGATCAGGCTCCTCCTTCACCATCACCCTCAACACTGGTGCCCCACAAGGCTGTGTCCTCAGCCCCCTACTATACTCCTTATACACCAATGACTGTGCGGCCAAATTCCCCTCCAATTCGATTTTCAAGTTTGCTGATGACACCACCGTAGTGGGTCGGATCTCAAACAATGACGAGACAGAGTACAGGAATGAGATAGAGAATCTGGTGAACTGGTGCGGCAACAATAATCTCTCCCTCAGTGTCAACAAAACGAAGGAGATAGTCATCAACTTCAGGAAGCGTAAAGGAGAACATGCCCCAGTCTACATCAACGGTGGAGAAGAAGAAATGGTTGAGGACTTCAGGGGTTTAGGTGCCCAGATCACCAACAACCTGTCCTGGTCCCCCCATGCCGACACTATAGTTAAGAAAGCCCACCAACGCCTCTACTTTCTCAGAAGACTAAGGAAATTTGGCATGTCAGCTATGACTCTCACCAACTTTTACAGATGCACCATAGAAAGCACTCTTTCTGGCTTTATCACAGCTTGGTCTGGGCTCCTGCTCTGCCCCAGACTGCAAGAAACTACAAAGGGTCGTGAATGTAGCCCAATCCATCACGCAAACTAGCCTCCCATCCATTGACTCTGTCTACACTTCCCGCTGCCTTGGCAAAGTAGCCAGCATAATTAAAGACCCCACACACCCCGGACATACTCTCTTCCACCTTCTTCTGTCGGGAAAAAGATACAAAAGCCTGAGGACACATATTAACTGACTCAAGAACAGCGTCTTCCCTGCTGCCATCAGACTTTTGAATGGACCTACCTCGCATTAAGTTGATCTTTCTCTACACTATAGCTATGACTGCATTCTGCATTCTCTCGTTTCCTTCTCTATGAATGGAATGTTTTGTCTGTATAGCGTGCAAGAAACAATACTTTTCACTGCATCCCAATACATGTGACAATAATAAATCAAATCAAACCGCACAGCTCTGATGTTTTTCAAGCTTTATATCCATATATAACTCATAATAAATCAATTCACAACCTGTTGGCCAAAATCCCTAATGAGCAATTGGTGCCTTGTGTCTTGTGCAGTAAATAGGTATTATATCATTATGGAGGTCTTGTGGTGCAGTGGGTTAGTGTCCCTGCCTCTGAGCCAGAAGCTCTGGGTTCGAGTCCAATCCCAGGACCTAATGGCCATGGAAGGTGCGTTCATAACGCGGCCAAAGGTTGCATATCAACCTGTAAATCCTTCCAAACACACCAATGGCTGGCGGTAAGAGTGGGAGAGACTCCTGGTCAGCCACGCTGGATGTGGAGTGGCGCCCCCTCAAGCTATAAGCCCTCGGTGACACACTAGCCACCTGTTCTGGGAATTACTGGAAATGGGCGGAAGTCTGCCTTAGTGCGGCACTGGGTGCGGGAAGAGATTTGGAATTATAACTTTATAATATGCAGTTCCAGATTTGGCCCACCAATTATAAGGGAATGATAATATATATACAAGTCAGGCAGATTTATTATTTATTTATTTATGAGTGTCAGAAGTAGGCTTACATTAACACTGCAATGAAGTTACTGTGAAAATCCCCCAGTCGCCACATTCCGGCGGCTGTTCAGGTACACGGAGGGAGAATTTATCACCTAACCAGCACGTCTTTCGGACTGTGGGAGGAAACGGGAGCACCCGGAGGAAACCCACGCAGACACATGCAAGGCAGATGTGCTACTTGGTGAAGAGCTGGGAGATAATAACATTCTCCGGGTTCTCGTCCTTCTAGGTTGTGGAGGTCATGGGTTTGCTGTGAAAGTGAGTTACCCGCTGTGGGCTGGACTGAGGTAATCTATGTTTATCTCCCTGAAGGCACTCACAGTCTAAAGAGAGAGAGAGGGAGACGGGGTTAAATAGTCATCATCCTATCAAACAGATCCGAGAGGTGAGGACGCTGTTTCCCTCCCCGTGCCTGGTGGGGCAGTAAGGCAGACTTTCATCCATTTCCATAGCTAGTAATTCCCGGAACAGGTCGCTGGTATGTGGCCAGGAGGCTTATAGCTTGAGTGGCGCCACGCCACATCACGCCACGCCGGTGAAAGGTAGAGAGAGTAAAATGCACGTTTGGAGAGGGGGCACAATTGGTAATAAGGGGTGCCCAGACATTACACCCCCACTAGCTATAGCATTTTTTAATTCATTCATTGGACCTGGGCATCACTGGCTGGGCCAACATTTATTGCCCACCCCTAGTTGCCCCAGGGCAGTTGAGAGTCAACCACATTGCTGTGGCTCTGGAGTCACATGTAGACCAGACCGGGTAAGGATGGCAGATTTCCTTCCCTAAAGGACATTAGTGAACCAGATGGGTTTTTCTGACAATGGTTTCATGGTCATCAGTAGTTTCTTAATTCCACAAATTTGATTTGATTCATTATTGTCATGTATACCGAGATACAGTGAAAGGTATTGCTTTTCCATGCCATCCAAACAAATCATACCGTCCATAGATATTTTTGATTGAATTCAAATTCCACCATCTATGGGCGGCACGGTAGCACAGTGGTTAGCACTGCTGCGTCACAGCTCCAGGGACCTTGGTTCGATTCCCGGCTTGGGTCACTGTCTGTGTGGAGTTTGCACATTCTCCTCGTGTCTGCGTGGGTTTCCTCCGGGTGCTCCGGTTTCCTCCCACAGTCCAAAGATGTGAGTGTTAGGTTGATTGGCCATGCTAAAAATTGCCCTTAGTGTCCTGAGATGGGTAGATTAGAGGGATTAGTGGGTAAATATGTAGGAATATGGGGGTAGGGCCTGGGTGGGATTGTGGTCGGTGCAGACTCGATGGGCCAAATGGCCTCTTTCTGTACTGTAGGATTTCTATGATTCTATCTGCTGTGGCGGGATTCGAAGCCGGGTCCCAGAACATCAGCTGAGTTTCTGGGTTAATAGTCCAGCGATAATACCACTAGCCCATCACCTCCCCCTACCAGATTGTTTATTCTATGAAGTGGCAAGGAACATAGGATGAGTTATGTAAACAGACAGGGGGTAGAATAGGGGGAATGGATAATGGGTGTTTGACCTGTTATTTTGTTTCATGTCCCGTTCTCCCCTCTCCAAGATGAATTTTACCTTCATTATTCACCTCACGGAACCGTGCAGTCCACAGCCATAGAAAGCATCCTTTCTGGATGTATCACAGAGTGGAAGAGTCAATTACTAGGGGGCAAAAGTTTAAGGTGCGAGGGGCAAGGTTTAAAGGAGTTGTACGAGGCATGTTTTTTACACAGAGGGTGGTGGGTGCCTGGAACTCGCTGCCAGGGGAGGAAGCAGATACGATAGTGACTTTTAAGGGGCGTCTTGACAAGTAGATGAATGGGAATAGAGGGATATGGTCCCCGGAAGGGTAGGGGGTTTTAGTTCAGTCGGGCAGCATGGTCGGTGCAGGCTTGGAGGGCCGAAGGCCCTGTTCCTGTGCTGTAATTTTCTTTGTTCTCTGTTCTTTGGTACGACTCCTGCTCTGTCCCAGACCGCAAGAAACTACAAAGGGTTGTGAATGTAGCCCAATCCATCACACAAACCAGCCTCCCATCCATTGACTCTGTCTACACTTCCCGCTGCCTCGGGAAAAGCAGCCAGCATAATTAAGGATCCCACGCATCCCGGACATTCTCTCTTCCACCTTCTTCCGTTCGGAAAAAGATACAAAAGTCTGAGATCACGTACCAACCGACTCAAGAACAGCTTCTTCCCTGCTGCCATCAGACTTTTGAATGGACCTATGATCTTTCTCTACACCCGAGCTATAACTGCAATGCTATATTCTGCACCCATTCCTTTCCTTCTCCCCTATGCTCTCTATGAATGGTATGCTTTGTCTGTATAGCGCGCAAGAAACAATACTTTTCATGTATCCCAAAACATGTGACTATAATAAATCAAATCAAATCCTTCTCTATGTATTCTATGAACGGTATACTTTGTATAGCGCGCAAGAAACAATACTTTTCATGTATCCCAATACATGTGACTATAATAAATCAAACCAAATCTTTCTCCCCTATGTACTCTATGAATGGTATGCTTTGCCTCTATCGCACGCAAGAAACAATACTTTTCATGTATCCCACTACATGTGACTATAATAAATCAAACCAAATCTACAAAATGGACCTTCCAGTGATTCACTCTCATCTGAAATTTGCCGTGTTACGATCAGAGGAGTGAGTGACAAGACGAAGAATTGAGTTCTTATTTATTATTACATGTTAAGAGGCAGACATCCTGCTGGGAAAGTCCTGGGCATCTGTAGAGTCAAACCGCCACATCAGCTGAGAGTTTGTGATTAATTCTTGCTTGCGTGGACCCGAGAGCATTGCCGTCTCCCCGTGGACCAATAGCAAGGCCAAAGCGATAAAGAAATTGCCCCTATAGGTTGCCCTGAAATCAACTTGCGGAGAGGGAATTTTAGTTGACGTCTGTGTAACCTGGCTCCTGTTCAATTAGTGGTCACAGCCATTTCTAGACCTGCATAGTCATATAGATAATTGCAACAAAAAACATTTATTTATATATATCTGTTCAAGACATCAAACTCCAAGATCGTTGGGGACTTTTTTCAGCTGCTAGACATTGCTTTTTTTTCAAATGTTTCGCAGTAAGGGGCTACCCCGAAGGCGTATAAATACCTTTCCCAATTATAGCCCCGGGCCATGTTGGACCGGTAGATTCCAGGTTAGGTTTCAGAGCTTTGCTGCTGGGCCAGTGATACGAAAGCTTGAAGGTAACCCCCCGGCACATTTTATTGTTATTCATCTTTGAGCCATGGGCGTCGCTAGCTGGCCAGCATTTAGTGCCCATCTCGAGTTGCCTTTGGAGGGTAGTTGAAAGTCAGTCACATTGCTGTGGCTCTGGAGTCACATGTAAGCCAGATCTCCTTCCATAAAGGACATTAGTGAACCAGATAGATTTTTCTGACAATCGACAATGGTCATCAATAAACTCTAAAATCCAGATATTTTTAATTGATTTGATTTGATTTATTATTGTCACATGTATTGACATACAGTGAAAAGTATTGTTTTTTGCGCTATACAGACAAAACATACCGTTCATAGAGAAGGAAAGGGGAGAGTGCAGAATGTAGTGTTACATAAGAACATAAGAAATAGGAGCAGGAGTAGGCCATCTGGCCCCTCGAGCCTGCCCCGCCATTCAATAAGATCATGGCTGATCTGAAGTTGATCAGTTCCACTTATCCGCCTGATCCCCATAACCCCTAATTCCCTCACCAATCAGGAATCCATCTATCTGTGATTTAAACATATTCAACGAGGTAGCCTCCACCACTTCGGTGGGCAGAGAATTCCAGAGATTCACCACCCTCTGAGAGAAGAAGTTCCTCCTCAACTTTGTCCTAAACTGACCCCCCTTTATTTTGAGGCTGTGCCCTCTAGTTTTTTCTTTCTAAGTGGAAAGAATCTCTCCACCTCTACCCTATCCAGCCCCTTCATTATCTTATAGGTCTCTGTAAGATCCCCCCTCAGCCTTCTAAATTCCAACGAGTACAAACCCAATCTGCTCAGTCTCTCCTCATAATCAACACCCTTCATCTCTGGTATCAACCTGGTGAACCTTCTCTGCACTCCCTCCAAGGCCAATATATCCTTCCGCAAATAAGGGGGCCAAGACTGCACACAGTATTCCAGCTGCGGCCTCACCAATGCCCTGTACAGATGCAGCAAAACATCTCTGCTTTTATATTCTATCCCCCTTGCGATATAGGCCAACATCCCATTTGCCTTCTTGATCACCTGTTGCACCTGCAGACTGGGTTTTTGCGTCTCATGCACAAGAACCCCCAGGTCCCTTTGCACAGTAGCATGTTGTAATTTTTTTCCATTTAGATAATAATCCAATTTGCTATTATTTCCTCCAAAGTGAATAACCTCGCATTTGTCAACGTTATACTCCATCTACAGTCATAGCTAGGGTGTAGAGAACGATCAACTTAATGCAAGGTAAGTCCATTCAAAAATCTGACAGCAGCAGGGAAGAAGCTGTTCTTGAGTCGGTTGGTACGTGACCTCAGACTTTTGTATCTTTTTCCCGAAGGAAGAAGGTGGAAGAGAGAATGTCCAGGGTGCGTGAGGTCCTTAATTATACTAGCTGCTTTGCCGAGGCAGCGGGAAGTGTAGACAGTGTCAATGGACGGGAGGCTGGTTTGTGTGATACTTTTGGGCTACATTCACGTCATTTTGTAGTTCCTTGCGGTCTTGGGCAGAGCAGGAGCCATACCAAGCTGTGGTACAACCAGAAAGAATGCTTTCTATGGTGCATCTGTAAAAGTTGGTGAGAGTTGTAGCTGACATGCCAAATTTTCTTAGTCTTCTGAGAAAGTAGAGGCGTTGTGGGCTTTCTTAACCATAGTGTCGGCACGGGGGGGACCAGGACAAGTTGTTGGTGATCTGGACACCTAAAACCTTGAAGCTCTCGACCATTTCTACTTCATCCCCATTGATGTAGACTGGGGCATGTTCTCCTTTACGCTTCCTGAAGTCGATGACAATCTCCTTCGTTTTGTTGGCATTGAGGGAGAGATTATTGTTGCCGCACCAGTTCCCCAGATTCTCCATCTCATTCTATTGAATTCAAATTCCACCATCTGCCATGCCAGGATTCAAACGCGGGTCCCCAGAACATTAGCAGAGTTTCTGGATTGATAGTCTAGCAATAATACCACTAGGCCATCACCTCCCCTATCTCTTATGTACCTCTTATGTACACGGTAGCACAGGGGCGGCACGGTAGCACAGTGGTTAGCACTGCTGCTTCACAGCTCCAGGGTCCCGGGTTCGATTCCCGGCTCGGGTCACTGTCTGTGTGGAGTTTGCACATTCTCCTCGTGTCTGCGTGGGTTTCCTCCGGGTGCTCCGGTTTCCTCCCACAGTCCAAAGATGTGTGGGTTAGGTTGATTGGCCAGGTTAAAAATTGCCCCTTAGAGTCCTGAGATGCGTAGGTTCGAGGGATTAGCGGGTAAATATGTGGGGGTAGGGCCTGGGTGGGATTGTG
Source organism: Mustelus asterias (assembly GCF_964213995.1). Taxonomy (NCBI): domain Eukaryota; kingdom Metazoa; phylum Chordata; class Chondrichthyes; order Carcharhiniformes; family Triakidae; genus Mustelus; species Mustelus asterias. Next base: position 15,109,078 of record NC_135821.1, read on the forward strand.
GTCGGTGTAGACTCGATGGGCCGAATGGCCTCTTTCTGCACTGTAGGGATTCTATGATCTCAATTAGATCTCATCCCATTTCTCTAAACTCCAGGGAGTATCAGCCTAAACTGCTCAATCTCTCTAAGACAAACCCCTCATCTCGGGAATCAATTTAGTGAACCTCCTCTGAACTAAAACCTATTGGTTTGGGTAGGAAATTGGTTATGTGCTGGGAGATAGACTGTGGGGAAAATGGGTCAACACATAGATAGGACGGCACGGTGGCATAGTGATTAGCACTGCTGCCTCACAGTGTCAGGGACCTGGGTTCGATTCCCGGCTTGGGTCACTGTCTGTGCGGAGTCTGCACATTCTCCCCCGTGTCTGCGCGAGTTTCCTCCGGGTGCTCCGGTTTCCTCCCACGTTCCAAAGATGTGTAGGTTAGATGGCTTGACCGTGCTAAATTGCCCCGTAGTGTCCAAAGATGTGTAGGTTAGGTGGATTGGCCATGCTAAATTGCCCCGTAGTGTCCAAAGATGTGTGGGTTAGGTGGATTAGCCATGCTAAATTGTCCCTTAGTGTCAGGGGGACTAGCTAGGGTAAATGCATGTACTAAATACATGGGGATAGGGTCTGGGAGGGATTGTGGTGGGTATAGACTCGATGGGCCGAATGGCCTCCTTCTGCACTGTAGGATTCTATGATTCAACAGCTTATGATTTTGGAGGAGTTTCAAAGCAATCTTTCACAGTGCTCAGCAAAAGTATATACCAGTGATAGGGAAGGACTGTAGAAAAAGAGATAATCAGCCATGGATATCTAAGGAAATAAAGGAGGGTATAAAATTGAAAGAAAATGCATACAAAGTGGCAAAGATTAGTGGGAACCTAGAGGATTGGGAAATCTTTAAAGGTCAGCAGAAAGCCACGAAAAAAGCTATAAAGAAAAGTAAGATGGATTATCAGAGTAAACTAGCTCAGAATATAAAAACAGATAGCAAAAGTTTCTACAAATATACAAAATGAAAAAGAGTGGCTAAAGTAAACATTGGTCCTTTAGAGGATGAGAAGAGGGGATGTGATAACTGGAAATGAGAAAATGGCTGAGACATTGAACAGGTATTTTGTGTTGACCTTCACAGTGGAAGACACAAATACCATGCCAAAAATTGATGACAGGAAGGCTATGGCAGGTGAGGACCTCGAAACTATCATTATCACGAAAGAGGTAGTGTTGGGCAAGCTAATGGGGCTAAAGGTAGACAAGTCTCCTGGTCCTGATGGAATGCATCCCAGGGTACTAAAAGAGATGGCGGGAGAAATAGCAAATGCACTAGTGGTAATTTACCAAAATTCACTGGACTCTGGGGTGGCTTCCGCAGATTGGAAAACAGCAAATGTGACGCCACTGTTTAAAAAAGGAGGTAGACAAAAGGTGGGTAACTATAGGCCGGTTAGCTTAACTTCTGTAGTGGGGAAAATGCTTGAATCTATCATCAAGGAAGAAATAGTGAGACATCTGGATATAAATTGTCCCATTGGGAAGATGCAGCATGGGTTCATGAAGGGCAGGTCATGTTTGACTAATTTGGTGGAATTCTTTGAGAACATTACATGTGCAGTGGACAATGGGGAACCTGTGGATGTGGTGTATCTGAATTTCCAAAAGGCATTTGACAAGGTGCCGCACCAAAGACTGCTACATAAGATAAAGGTGCACGGTGTTATGGGTAATGTATTAGCATGGATAGAGGATCGGTTAACTAACAGAACGCAAAGAGTGGGGGTAAATGTGTGTTTTTCTGGTTGACGATCAGTAACTATTGATGTGCCTCAGGGATCAGTGTTGGGACCGCAATTGTTTACGATTTACATAGATGATTTGGAGTTGGGGACCAAGTGTAGGGTGTCAAAATTCGCAGATGACACTAAGATGGGTGGAAGAGCAAAGTGTGCAGAGGACGCTGAAAGTCTGCAAAGTGTAAGTGGGCGAGGGTCTGGCAGATGGAGTACAATGTTGGTAAATGTGAGGTCATCCATTTTGGTAGGAATGACAACAAAATGGACTATTATTTAAATGGTAAAAAATTGCAGCATGCTGCTGTGCAGAGGGACCTGGGTGTCCTTGTGCAGGAATGTCAAGCAGTTGGTTTGCAGGTGCAGCAGGTAATTAAGAAGGCAAATGGAATTTTGTCCTTCATTGCTAGAGGGATGGAGTTTAAAAACAGCGAGGTTATGTTGCAGCGGTATAAGGTGCTGGTGAGGCCACACCTGGAGTACCGTGTACAGTTTTGGTCTCCTTACTTGAGAAAGAGTATACTGGCACTGGAGTGGGTGCAGAGGAGATTCACTAGGTTGATTCCGGAGTTGAGAGGGTTGGCTTATGAAGAGAGACTGAGTAGACTGGGACTATACTCATTGGAATTCAGAAGAATGAGGGGCGATCTTATAGAAACATATAAGATTATGAAGGGAATAGATAAGATCGAAGCAGGGAAGTTGTTTCCACTGGCAGGTGAAACTAGAACTAGGGGGCATAGCCTCAAAATAAAGGGGAGCAGATTTAGGACTGAGTTGAGGAGGAACTTCTTCACACAAAGGGTTGTGAATCTGTGGAATCCCCTGCCCAGTGAAGTAGTTGAGGCTACCTCATTGAATGTTTTTAAGGCAAGGATAGATACATTTTTGAACAGTAAAAGAATTAAGAGTTATGATGAGCGGGTGAGTAAATGGAGCTGAGTCCACAAAAAGATCAGCCATGATCTTATTGAATGGCGGGGCAGGCTCGAGGGGCCAGATGGCCTACTCCTGCTCCTAGTTCTTATGTTCTTATGATGCATGGTGTCCCTCAAATTCGTGGAATGGGGGATTATCACTTATCACTGATTGGCTGGAGGAATGGCGAGATGTGTGTCTAAGTTTGCGGATGATAATCAGTAGAAGAGTAAGCGGTGTAGTGATAGCAGCCAGTGACAAGCAGACACGGATAGACCATGCGACTGAGTCAAGTTACGGCAAATGGAGCTTTATGTGGGAAATGATGAGGTTGTCCATTTTGGGCCTGAGGACGGTCATCATGTGCGGCACGGTGGCACAGTGGTTGGCACTGCTGCCTCACAGCGCCAGGGACCCGGGTTCAATTCCCGGCCTCGGGTCATTGTCTGTGTGGAGTCTACATGTTCTCCCCGTGTCTGCGTGGGTTTCCTCCGGGTGCTCTGGTTTCCTCCCATACTCCAAAGATGTGCGGGCTAGATGGACTGGCCATGCCAAATTGTCCCTTAGTGTCCCAAGATGTGCAGGTTAGGTGGATTGGTCATGCTAAATTGCCCCTTAGTGTCCAAAGATGTGCAGGTTAGGTGGATTGGCCATGTTAAATTGCCCCTTAGTGTCCAAAGATGTGCAGGTTAGGTGGATTGGCCATGTTAAATTGATCCTTTGTGTCCCAAGATGTGCAGGTTAGATGGATTGGCCATGTTAAATTGCCTCTTAGTGTCCAAAGATGAGTTAGGTGGATTGGCCATGCTAAATTGTCTTTTGGTGTCCAAAGATGAGTAGGCTAGGCAGACTCCTATTTATTGACTACAGCTCAGCCTTCAACACCATTATTCCTACGAAACTCATCTCCAAACTCCGTGGCCTGAGCCTCGGCACCTTCCTCTGTGACTGGATCCTGAACTTCCTAACTTCCAGACCACAATCAGTAAGGATAGGCAACAGCACCTCCTCCACAATCATCCTCAACACCAGTGCCCCACAAGGCTGTGTTCTCGGCCCCCTACCATACTCCTTATACACCTATGACTGTGCGGCCAAATTCCCCTCCAATTCGATTTTCAAGTTTGCTGATGACACCACCGTAGTTGGTTGGATCTCAAACAACGATGAAATGGAGTACAGGAAAGAGATAGAGAATCTGGTGAACTGGCGCGGCGACAATAATCTCTCCCTCAATGTCAACGAAATGAAGGAGATAGTCATCAACTTCAGGAAGCCTAGTGGAGAACATGCCCCTGTCTACATCAATGGGGACGAAGTAGAAATGGGCGAGAGCTTCAGGTTTTTAGCTGTTCACATCACTAACAACCTGTCCTGGTCCCCCCATGCTGACACTATAGTTAAAAGAAAGCCCACCAACGCCTCTACTTTCTCAGTAGGCTAAGGAAATTTGGCATAAACACCACGACTCTTACAGATGCATCATAGAAAGCATTCTTTCTGGTTGTGCTTTGTGTTTATAGCACAATATGTTTTGCCTGTGCAGCGCGCAAGAAACAATACTTTTCATTGTATACTAAAACATGTGACAATAATAAATCAAATCAAATCAAGTGTATCACAGCTTGGTATAGCTCCTGCTCTGTCCAAGTTTGCAATAAACTACAAAGGGTTGTGAACGTAGCCCAGTCCACCACTCAAACCAGCCTCCCATCCATTGACTCCATCTACACTTCCCACTGCCTTTGAAAAGCAGCCAGCATAATTAAGGACCCCACGAACCCCCAAACATACTTCTTCCACCTTCTTCCATCAGGAAAAAGATACAAAAGTCTGAGGACACGTACTAGCCGACTCAAAAACAGCTTCTTCCCTGCTGCCGTCGAACGTTTGAAGGGACCTACCTCGCATTAAGTTGACCTTTCATTACACTCCAGCTATGACTGCAACGTTACATTCTGCACCCTCTCCTTCCCATCTCCATGTACGGTATGTTTCGTCTTTATTGCATGCAAGAAACAATACTTTTCACTGTATACTAATAAATGTGACAATAATAAATCAAATCAAAGATTGGCCATGCTAACTTGCCCTTTAGTGTCCAAAAATGCGCAGGTTAGGTGGATTGGCTATGCTAAATTGCTCCTTAGTGTCCAAAGATGTGCAGGTAAGGTGGATTAGCCATGCTAAATTGCCCCTTAGTGTCCAAAGATGTGCAGGTTAGGTGGATTGGCAATGCTAAATTGCTCCTTAGTGTCCAAAGATGTGCAGGTAAGGTGGATTGACCATGCTAAATTGCCCCTTAGTGTCCAAAGATGTGCAGGTAAGGTGGATTGGCCATGCTAAATTGCCCCTTAGTGTCCAAAGATGTGCAGGTTAGGTGTATTGGCTATGCTAAATTGCCCCTTAGTGTCCAAAGATGTGTGGGTTAGGAGGATTGGCCATGCTAAATTGCCTGTTAGTGTCCAAAGATGTGTAGGTTAGGGGGATTAGCTACAGTAAATGCGTAGGGTTATGGGGAAAGGGTGGGGGAGTGGGTAAAATACTCTGTTAGAGAGTTGGTGCAGACTGGGTGGGCCAAAGGACCTCCTTCTGCACTGTAGAGATTCAATGATCGGAATATTTTCTAAATTGTGAAACTATGGATGTGTAGAGCGAAGTAGGAGTCCATGTACATAATTTGCGACAATATATTGGACAGACACCAAAATAGTTGAAAGGCTTTAATATCTTTCTACTGTTGTTTTGGCTTCCGCTCTGTAAATATGCCTCTTATTCACTTTCACCCTTGAATGACTCTGGGTCTGCACATTGTTAAGAGCTGGTTTTATGGCTGAGTCAGATTTTAATCATCTCATTTTCTGTCTGGTTACTATTTTCAGTTTATCCATTTATTACCAACTTGGTGGTGAACTGTGATAGAGACCAGGGCGCGAACAGTCTGAAGTCTCTCTCTGTATTGTATCATGCAAGATCTCACTCAGTCTGGTTTCACTCCTAGCTGCGGTGCCTTTGAAAATGGTCAATAGATACCATTCCCTCTTCATCCCAAGCAGGTCCAATAGAAAATGATGGACATCGTGTTCCAACTGGACAGAGCTGAGATTAGACCCCGTCTAGTTTAACTTCTGCATAATTAGCTCAAAGCATCAAACATACCCAAAACTATGACAAGAATTGGTAAACTAACTCCCAGAATCCCTACAGTACAGAAGGAGGCCATTCGGCCCATTGAGTCTGCACCGACAACAATCCCACCCAGGCCCTAACCCCGTAACCCCATGTATTTACCCTGCTAATCCCCCTGACACTAAGGGACACTTTAGGGCGGCCAATCAACCTAACCCACACATCTTTGGACACTAAAGGGCAATTTATCATGGCCAATCCACCTGACCTGCATACTAATATATAAATACTACAAATATATAAAATGAAAAAGAGTGGCTAAAGTAAACATTGGTCCTTTAGAGGACGAGAAGGGGGATGTAATAACTGGAAATGAGAAAATGGCTGAGGCTTTGAACAGGTATTTTGTGTCGGTCTTCACAGTGGAAGACACGAATAACATGCCAAAAATTGATGACAAGAAGGCTATGACAGGTGAGGACTGATGCGCGATTAATCCACTCGGGAGGCTGGATCGTACCCGGGAATAATGGCTTTTATTCGCAACAAGAATAGAGCATACTGCTTAACAATACAATCCCAGACTAAAGGGTCACTAGGAAGTGCAGTGACCTTTATACTCCTATAGGAAGGCGGAGCCAAACGAAGTGTACCACAGAACAATGCTAACAGGTGGAACACCCCAACCCTAACCCCAACAGCAACAAGAGTAACATATGTACAAGTACCCATAGTGTTAACCATCTATGGTTCAGTACCCATAGTGCTAACCATCTATGGTTCACCACATTCACCCCTCCTTTAAAAACAAAGGCCGGTGGGGCAAAAAAAACCAGTACGAACTGTCCATATATTCACAAGTTCAGTCGTATCGGAGGGCCGCACCGTCTCTGCGACCTCCGCAGCACTGGCGGCAGTGCCGGTTCTGGTGACCGTGGTGTCCCTCTCTCCAAGGTGGTGTCCAGTGACTCCTCCAGTTCCTCACGCACGGGTGGACCTCGAGGTGGCGACAATCTCCTGGACTCAGGCAAGCTGTACACGGGAGTAAGAGGATTAAGTGGAGGTCCCGATACTGCCCGCGCCGTGTCAGGAGGGGAGAGAATGGGCAAAGGAATCCTAACCAGGGGTGCGGGAGCGACGGGGGTTTCCAGGTCCCCTGCAGGCGCCAGATCTCAGATAGAGACCGTGTCCTCTCGCCCGTCAGGATATGCTACATAGGCATACTGAGGGTTGGCGTGGAGGAGATGGACCTGTTCAACCAAAGGGTCGGACTTGCGGGCCCTAACATGCCGCCACAGGAGGACAGGTCCTGAGTACGTCAACCAAGACGGCAGTGAGGTCCCAGAGGAAGACTTCCTAGGGAAGGTAAACATCCGCTCATGTGGGGTAGCGTTGGTTGCCGTACACAGGAGGGACCGGATTGAATGGAGCGCATCAGAAAGTACCTCTTGCCAACGGGAGACTGGAAGACCCCTAGACCTTAACGCCAGTAAGACAGCCTTCCAGACTGTAGCGTTTTCTCTTTCGACCTGCCCGTTACCCCTGGGGTTGTAACTCGTAGTCCTACTTGAGGCAATTCCTTTAGAGAGCAGGTATTGCCTCAAGTCGTCGCTCATAAACGACGAACCCCTATCACTGTGGATATAACTGGGGTAGCCGAACAGGGTAAAAAGACTCCGCAAGGCTTTGATGACCGTGGCAGCGGTCATGTCAGAACAGGGAATGGCAAAAGGGAATCAGGAGTACTCGTCAACCACGTTGAGGAAGTACACATTCCGATCTGTCGAAGGAAGGGGGCCCTTGAAATTAACACTCAGTCGTTCAAACGGGCGAGTGGCCTTAATGAGGTGTGCCCTGTCAGGTCGGTAAAAGTGCGGCTTGCACTCTGCACATACCTGGCAGCTTCGAGTTATCGACCTGACATCCTCTACGGAGTAGGGCAGATTCCGGGCCTTTACAAAATGGAAGAGCCGAGTGATCCCCGCATGGCAGAGATCATTGTGGAGGGCCTGTAGCCGGTCCTCCTGCACACTGGCACATGTTCCACGCGACAGGGCATCTGAGGGCTCATTGAGCTTCCCCGGACAGTACATGATATCATAGTTGTAGGTGGAGAGTTCGATTCTCCACCTCAAGATTTTATCATTCTTAATTTTTCCCCTTAACGTGTTGTTGAACATGAATGCCACGGACCGCTGGTCCATGAGCAGGGTTGTGGTGAACCATCGTTGGTTCCCACTAGATAGTACTGAGCCAGGGTCTGGCCAGTACTACAAGTATGTATATATGTTGCTGTTGGGGTTAGGGATGGGTTGTTCTACTTGTTGCTGTTGGGGTTAGGGTTGGGCTGTTACACCTTGTATTATAGTTATTGTGGTACATCCCAGTCGGGCTCCGCCTCCTGGGAGAGGTATAAAGGTCTCTGCTCTGTCTGGGACCCCTCAGTCTGGGATCGTGTATATAATTAGTGGCTTCGTTGTTACAGCAAATAAAAGCCTTTATTTCCTGAGCATCTCAAGCCTCGTGTGTGATAACGCGCATCAAGGGTAAATCGTTTTCCAGCCAAATAATGGCGCCAATGCCGTACGGCCTCCACAATGGCCTGAGCCTCTTTTTCCACAGCGGAGTGCCGAATTTCAGGGCCTTGGAGGGTGTGAGAGAAAAAGGCAACGGGCCTGCCCGCCTGGTTAAGTGTGGCGGCCAGGGCGAAATCAGATGCATCACTCTCCACCTGGAAGGGGATGGACTCATCGACAGCGTGCATCGTGGCTTTCGCGATGTCACTTTTATCCCTTCAAAAGCTAGGCGAGCCTCTGCTGACAGGGGAAAAGAGGTAGACTTTATGAGCGGACGGCTTTGTCCGCATAATTGGGGACCCACTGTGCATAATACGAGAAGAAGCCTAAGCATCTTCTCAGTGCTTTGATGCTAGTGGGTAGGGGAAGTTCAAGGAGGGGACGCATACGGTCTGGATCGGGGCCGATGACCCCGTTTTCCACCACGTATCCAAGGATTGCTAGGCGGTGCTTGCTGAATACACACTTCTCCCTGTTATAGGTCAGATTCAGGCGAGACGCAGTGCGTAAAAACTTCAGGAGGTTGGCGTCGTGGTCCTGCTGGTCATGGCCGCAGATAGTGACGTTGTCCAGGTACGGGAAGGTAGCCCGTAGCCCGTTTTGGTCCACCATTTGGTCCATCTCACGCTGGAAGACCGAGACCCCATTAGTGACGCCAAAAGGGACCCTTAAGAAGTGGTAGAGACGGCCATCCGCCTCAAAGGCCGTGTATTTTCGGTCCTCTGGGCGAATGGGGAGCTGGTGGTAGGCTGACTTCAAGTTGATGGTGGAGAACACCCGGTACTGCGCAATCTGGTTGACCATGTCAGATATGCGCGGGAGAGGGTACGCATCCAGCTGCGTGTACCTATTAATGGTCTGACGATAGTCTATGACCATCCGGGGCTTGTCTCCAGTCTTAACCACCACGACTTGTGCTCTCCATGGGCTAGTGCGAGGTTGAATGATCCCTTCCCTGAGGAGCCGCTGAACCTCAGATCGAATAAAGATCCAATCCTCAGCGCTGTAACGCCTGCTCTTAGTCGCGATGGGCTTGCAGCCTGGCACGAGATTTTCAAATAAGGAAGGCGGGGTAATTTTGATTGTCGAGAGACTGCATGTGGAGCGCGCTGGGCAATTTGGAGGCTGCTGTTCTCCCACTGAAAGTGGAGGGAGTGGCCATCGTACTGCAGGGTCACACTCCTCAGGTGGACCATAAAGTCTAGCCCCAGGAGTACCGGAGCGCAAAGGTGCGGTAACACGAGGAGCCTGAAGTTCTCATAAACTGTGCCCCACACCGTTAAAATTACCACGCAGCTCCCAAGAACAATAACAGATCGGGACCTCGACGCCATAGAGATTGTCTGCCTGACAGTTTGCACGCGGAGAGCGCACCGTTTCACGGTATCCGGATGGATGAAACTCTCCGTGCTCCCGCTGTCAAACAGACAATGTGTCAGGCGTCCGTTTACCTCTATGTCCATCATGGACTTGTCGAGTCTGTGAGGCTTGGCCTGGTCCAGGATGATTGACGCCACTGTTGGATCCCGAGTGTAACTGCAGGCAGCTGAGATGGTCGACGACGAGGAGCCCTGCTGGTCGTCTGCGGCCGGTGTCGACCAAAATGGCTGCGCCCATGGATCGCACGCGGTCGATGGCATTGAAAGTGGCGGCACCCGCAGGTCGCACGTGTCTTGCGTCGTCGTCATCAGGAATGGCGGCGCCCGTGAATCGCACGTGGTGGAAGACCTCGACGAAGCTGGAGACGAGGAGACCGATCCTGGGGAGTCACACGCAGCACTGCTCGACTTCGAAGGTGGTTTCGCTCGGCACACTTTTGCACAGTGCCCTTTCTTCCCACAAGCGGAGCAAAATACCGTCCTGGCCGGACATCGCTGACGAGGGTGCTTCGCCAATCCACAGAAATAGCACCGTGGGCCTCCTGGAGCTGCCGCAGCCGTCAGGTCCGAGGTTGAAAGCACGATCGCGCAGTTCCTAGGAGCCGCTGGGTAGAGTTGAGTCGGTGGCTGTACTTGCCACGATGTTCCCACGTGGTCGGTGGGGTAAGTTTTGAGACTTCTGGAGGCCGTTTCCATCGCATCAGCCAATTCTACCGTCTTAGCTAGGTCCAAGTTACCTTGCTCTAGTAGCCGCAGGCGAATATAGGATGAGCCGATTCCCGCCATGAACGCATCTCGGATCAGATCGTTAGTGTATTGAGTAGCCGACACTGGCTTGCAATTGCAGGCTCTGGCTAGCTGCTGAAGTTCGTGCAGGTACTGTCCCGTCGTTTCGCCGGGCTGCCGCCGTCGAGTGGCTAGTAGGTGCCGAGCATGAATTTTGTTTGGCGGTTTATGGTACAGCTTCTTGAGTAATTCGATGGCCTCTTTGTAGTCTTGGGAATCACGGATTGTTGCATTCACAGTGTCGCTTACCCTTGCGTGGAGGACCCGCAATCTGTCGGCGTCTGTTTGGACTGCTGTTGAGGCGTCGATGTAATCCTGGAAACACTTCAACCAATGGTCGAAAGTGTTCGACGCTCCCGCGGCACGTGGATCTAAGGTTAGCCGATCGGGGTTCAGCATCTGCTCCATTTTTTTTTTCAGAACATAATTTGTTGCGAATAAAATTGATGCGCGATTAATCCACTCGGGAGGCTGGATCGTACCCGGGAATAAAGGCTTTTATTCGCAACAAGAATAGAGCATACTGCTTAACAATACAATCCCAGACTAAAGGGTCACTCGGAAGTGCAGTGACCTTTATACTCCTATAGGAAGGCAGAGCCAAACGGAGTGTACCACAGAACAATGCTAACAGGTGGAACATCCCAACCCTAACACCAACAGTAACAAGAGTAACATATGTACAAGTACCCATAGTGATAACCATCTATGGTTTAGTACCCATAGTGGTAACCATCTATGGTTCACCACAAGGACCTCGAAACTATCTTTATCATGAAAGAGGTAGTGTTGGGCAAGCTAATGGGGCTAAAGGTAGACAAGTCTCCTGGTCCTGATGGAATGCATCCCAGGGTACTAAAAGAGATGGCGGGAGAAATAGCAAATGCACAAGTGGTAATTTACCAAAATTCGCTGGACTCTGGGGTGGCTTCCGCAGATTGGAAAACAGCAAATGTGACGCCACTGTTTAAAAAAGGAGGTAGACAAAAGGCGGGTAACTATAGGCCGGTTAGCTTAACTTCTGTAGTAGGGAAAATGCTTGAATCTATCATCAAGGAAGAAATAGTGAGACATCTGGATATAAAATGTCCCATTGGGAAGACGCAGCATGGGTTCATGAAGGGCAGGTCATGTTTGACTAATTTGGTGGAATTCTTTGAGAACGTTACGTGCACAGTGGACAATGGGGAACCTGTGGATGTGGTGTGTCTGGATTTCCAGAAGGCATTTGACAAGGTGCCGCACCAAAGACTGCTACATAAGATAAAGGTGCACAGTGTTATGGGTAATGTATTAGCATGGATAGAGGATTGGTTAACTAACAAAGCAGAGTAGGGGTAAATGGGTGTCTTTCTGATTGGCAATCAGTGACTAGTGGTGTGCCTCAGGGATCTGTGTTGGGACCGCAATTGTTTACGATTTACATAGATGATTTGGAGTTGGGGGACAAAGTGCAGGGTGTCAAAATTCGCAGACGACACTAAGATGGGTGGAAGAGCAAAGTGTGCAGAGGACGCTGAAAGTCTGCAAAGGGATATAGATAGTCTAAGTGAGTGGGCGAGGGTCTGGCAGATGGAGTACAATGTTGGTAAATGTGAGTTCATCCATTTTGGTCGGAATAACAGCAAAATGGACTATCATTTAAATGGTAAAAAATTGCAGCATGCTGCTGTGCAGAGGGACCTGGGTGTCGTTGTGCAGGAATCTCAAGGAGTTGGTTTGCAGGTGCAGCAGGTAATTAAGAAGACAAACGGAATTTTATCCTTCATTGCTAGAGGGATGGAGTTTAAAAACAGCGAGGTTATGTTACAGCTGTATAAGGTGCTGGTGAGGCCACACCTGGAGTACTGTGTACGGTTTTGGTCTCCTTACTTGAGAAAGGATATACTGACACTGGAGGGGGTGCAGAGGAGATTCACTAGGTTGATTCCGGAGTTGAGAGGGTTGGCTTATGAGGAGAGACTAAGTAGAATGGGACTATACTCATTGGAATTCAGAAGAATGAGGGGGAATCTTATAGAAACATAGAGTCATAGTCATAGAGGTTTACAGCATGGAAACAGGCCCTTCGGCCCAACTTGTCCATGCCACCCTTTCTTTTTTAAAACCCCTAAGCTAATCCCAATTGCCCGCATTTGGCCCATATCCCTCTATACCCATCTTACCTATGTAACTATCTAAATGCTTTTTAAAAGACAAAATTGTACCCGCCTCTACTACTACCTCTGGCAGCTTGTTCCAGACACTCACCACCCTCTGTGTGAAAAACATTACCCTCTGGACACTTTTGTATCTCTCCCCTCTCACCTTAAACCTATGCCCTCTAGTTTTAGACTCCCCTACCTTTGGGAAAAGATATTGACTATCTAGCTGATCTATGCCCCTCATTATTTTATAGACCTCTATAAGATCACCCCTCAGCACCCTACGCTCCAGAGAAAAAAGTCCCAGTACGTCCAGCCTCTCCTTATACCTCAATCCATCAAGTCCCGGTAGCATCCTAGTAAATCTTTTCTGCACTCTTTCTGGTTTAATAATATCCTTTCTATAATAGGGTGACCAGAATTGCACACAGTATTCCAAGTGTGGCCTTACCAATGTCTTGTACAACTTCAACAAGACATTCCAACTCCTGTATTCAATGTTCGGACCGATGAAACCAAGCATGCCGAATGCCTTCTTCACCACTCTGTCCACCTGTGATTCCACTTTCAAGGAGCTATGAACATGTACCCTTAGATCTCTTTGTTCTGTAACTCTCCCCAACGCCCTACATTAACTGAGTAAATCCTGCCCTGGTTCAATCTACCAAAATGCATCACCTCGCATTTGTCTAAATTAAACTCCATGTGCCATTCGTCAGCCCACTGGCCCAATTGATCAAGATCCCGTTGCAATTGGAGATAACTTTCTTCACTATCCACTATGCCACCAATCTTAGTGTCATCTGCAAACGTACTAACCATGCCTCCTATATTCTCATCCAAATCATTAATATAAATGACAAATAAAAGTGGACCCAGCACTGATCCCTGAGGCACACCGCTGGTTACAGGCCTCCAGTTTGAAAAACAATCCTCTACAACCACCCTCTGGCTTCTGCCAAGAAGCCAATTTTGTATCCATTTAGATACCTCACCCTGGATCCCGTGAGATTTAACCTTATGTAACAACCTACCATGCGATACCTTTCCAAAGGCCTTGCTAAAGTCCATGTAGACAACATCAACTGCACTGCCCTCATCTACCTTCTTGGTTACCCCTTCAAAAAACTCAGTCAAATTTGTGAGACATGATTTTCCACTCACAAACCCATGCTGACTGTCCCTAATCAGTCCTTGCATCTCTAAATGCCTGTAGATCCTGGCTCTCAAAATACCTTCCATCAATTTACCCACCACAGATGTGAGGCTCACTGGCCTGTAGTTCCCAGGCTTTTCCCTGCAGCCCTTTTTAAACAAAGGCACAACATTTGCCACTCTCCAATCTTCAGGCACCTCGCCTGTGACTACCGATGATTCAAATATCTTGGCTAGGGGACCTGCAATTTCCTCCCTAGCCTCCCACAATGTCCTGGGATACACTTCATCAGGTCCCGGGGATTTATCTACCTTGATGCGCTTTAAGACTTCCAGTACCTCCTTCTCTGTAATATGTACACACCTCAAGACATCACTATTTATTTCCCCAAGTTCCCTAACATCCATGCTTTTCTCAACAGTAAATACTAATGAGAAATATTCATTTAGGATCTCACCCATCTCTTGTGGATCCACACATAGATGACCTTGTTGATCCTTAAGATGCCCTACTCTCTCCCTTGTTACTCTTTTGCCCTTTATGTATTTGTAGAAGCTCTTTGGATTCTCCTTTGCCATATCTGCCAAAACAATCTCATGTCCCCTTTTTGCCCTCCTGATTTCTCTCTTAACTCTACTCCTACATCCCCTATACTCTTCAAGGGATTCACTTGATCCCAGCATGTCATGTGCCTCTTTCTTCTTCTTGACCAGGGCCTCAATATCCCGAGTCATCCAGGTTCCCTACTTTTGCCAGCCTTGCCCTTCACTCTAAGAGGAATGTGTTTACCCTGAACCCTGGTTAACACACTTTTGAAAGCGTGCCACTTACCAGACATCCCTTTGCCTTCCCACAGACTCCCCCAATTAACTTTTGAAAGTTCCTGCCTGATACCATCAAAATTTGCCTTGCCCCAATTTAGAACTTTAACTTTTGGGCCTATCATTCTCCATAGCTATCTTAAAACGAATAGAATTATGGTCACTGGTCCCAAAGTGATCCCTCACTAATACTTCTGTCACCTGCCCTTCCTTATTTCCCAAGAGGAGGTCAAGTTTCCCCCCCTCTCTAGTCGGGCAATCCACATACTGAATGAGAAATTCCTCCTCAATACACTCAACAAATTTCTCTCCATCCAACCCTCTAATACTATGGCTGTCCCAGTCAATGTTGGGAAAGTTAAAATCTCCGACTATTACCACCCTATTTTTCTTGGAGCTATCTGTAATCTCCTTACATATTTGCTCCTCGATTTCCCGCCGACTATTTGGGGGCCTATCGTACAATCCTATCAAAGTGATTTCCCCCTTCTTATTTCTCAGTTCTACCCATATAGACTCAGTGGCCGAACCCTCGGATATATCCCCTCTCAGTACGGCCGTGTTGCTTTCCCTAATCAAAAATGCAACTCCCCCTCCTCTCTTACCTCCTGTTCTATCTTTCCTATAGCATCTGTACCCTGGAATATTGAGCTTCCAGTCCTGTCCCTCCCTTAGCCATGTAAGATTATGAAGGGAATAGATAAGATAGAAGCAGGGAAGTTGTTTCCACTGGCAGGTGAAACTAGAACTAGAGGCATGGCCTCAAAATAAGGGGGAGCAGATTTAGGACTGAGTTGAGGAGGAACTTCTTCACCCAAAGGGTTGTGAATCTGTGGAATTCCCTGCCCAGTGAAGCAGTTGAGGCTACCTCATTGAATGTTTTTAAGGCAAGGATAGATAGATTTATGAACAGTAAAGGAATTAAGGGTTATGGTGAGTGGGCGGGTAAGTGGAGCTGAGTCCACGAGAAGATCAGCCATGATCTTATTGAATGGCAGAGCTGGCTCGAGGGGCCAGATGGCCTACTCCTGCTTCTAGTTCTTAGGTTCTTTTATGTCCTTATGCACATCTTTGGACACTAAGGGGCAATTTAACATGGCCAATCCACATAACCTAGACATCTTTGGAGTGTGGGAGGAAACCGGGGCACCCGGAGGAAACTCACGCAGACACGGGGAGAATGTGCAAACTCCACACAGACAGTCACCCGAGGCCAGAATTGAACCCGGATCGTTGGCAGCAGAGCTATCCACTGTGTCGCCATGCCACCCCTTGTCTTGGAACCCAATGAAATGCTCTGTCCTGAAGAATGACCAGATTCTAGGAGAGCTCTTCAACACATCCAGTGATGGATTAACCCTGCTCCAATGATTGTCTCCAATGCTAAATTGCATCACTTCCTATGATGACTTTTACCAAATATTTACATATTTGGCCATAAGTTAATCAGTTTGTTGAATTACAAGCAATGCAAAGGAATATCACGATAATAATTACATTCCACACTGGACATTGTACCTCAAGAAAGACAATTTGATCTACAGACCAGGTATAGCCAAGATTCACCAGAATGCTACTGGGGCTATAATGGTTAAGTTATGCGGATAGCCCTAGGCATGTGTTCCCTCGAATTGACCCCTCATGATTTTGAACATCTCGATCAAATCTCCTCTCAACTTTCCCGAATCCAAGGAGAACAGCCCCAGTTTCTCCAATCTCTCCACATGACAGAAGTCCCTCACCTTGGAACCATTGAGTACAAGAGTTGGGAAATCATGTTGCAGCTTGGTTAGGCCGCATTTAGAGTATTGCGTGTGGTTCTGGTCATCACACTATCAGAAGGGCGTGGAAGTTTTGGAGAGAATGTAAAGAAGGTTCACCAGGATGTTGCCTGGTCTCGAGGGTGTTGGCTATGAGGAGAGGTTGAATAAACTAGGATTGTTTTCACTTGAAAGATGGAGGCTGAGGGGAGACCTGATAGAGGTCTACAAAATTAGACAGGGTGGATAATCAAAGGCTTTTTCCCAGGGTGGAAGAGTCAATTTCAAGGGGGGGCACAGGTTCAAGGTGAGAGGGGGGTAAGTTTAAGGGAGATGTGCGGGAGAAGATTTTCATGCAGAGAGTGATGGGTGCCTGGAACCCGCTGCCAGAGGAGGTGGTGGAAGCAGGCACATTAACAACATGTAATTGGCATCTGGATGGGTGCATGAACTGGGAGGGAATAGAGGGATGCGGACTGAGTAAGGGCAGAAGGGTTTTTTTTAGTTTAGTTAGGGCATCATGATCGGCACAGGCTTGGAGGGCCGAAGGGCCTGTTCCTGTGCTGTACTTTCCTTTGCTCTCGAGAATCTTTTCCGTACCCTCTCTAATGCCTTCACATCCTTCCTACAGCATGGTGCCCAGGACTGGACACAATACCCCAGTTGAGGTCAATGTTTCATACACATTAATTATAAGTTCTTTGCAATCACACTCTATGGTGCTTTCTTATCCGGATTCCTGTTACCTTGCACCTGTACTCTCCTCCGGACCCACCTTAAGATTGTAGCCTTTATTTTCTATTCCATGTTCTTCCGACCAAAGGGAATAATTTCACATTTCTCTGCATTGCCTGTCTATGTCCATTTGAAATGCCCTCCTCACAGTTCCCAACACTTTCAAGGTTCATGTTGTGATAGCTTCCAGACACGGGTGACCACCAAGTAGATGAACGAATGAATGGCTTATTAAGTAACTATTTACAGAGAGTGATGTAAAGGCTACCATACTCTGCGACTCCAGACTTCTAACTGTACAGGAAAACCTGCGCTCACCTCCACGATTTGCACTCTCTGTCGCATAGAATCCATACTGTGCAGAAGGAGGCCATTAGGCCCATCGAGCCTGCACTGACCACAATCCCACCAAAGCCCTATTCCCGTATCCCCATGTATCTATCCTATTAATCCCCCTGACACTAAGGGGCAATTTAGCATGGCCAATCCACCTAACCCGCACATCTTTGGATGCTAAGGGGCAATTCAGCATGGCCAATCCTCCTAATTTACACATCTTTGGAAACTAAGGGGCATGGCCAACCCACCCTAACCTGCACATCTTTGGACTGTGAGATGGAACTGGAGCACTCGGAGGAAACCCACACAGACACGGGGAGAACGTGCAAAGTCCGCACAGACAGTCTCCCAAGCCGGGAATTGAACCCGGGTCCCTGGTGCTGTGAGGCAGCGGTGCTAACCACTGTGCCACCGTGCCGCCCTAGAAGTACCAACTCCCCTGATTGGCCCAACGGATCACATGACCCTCCCAGAGCTCTGCCCTTAAAGGGACATGCTACCACATATGTCAGCTGTGATTGTGTGTCAAGATCCGAATTTCTTCTGTTGATTAGAAAGAGCAGTGGGCCAAACACTAAGCCACTGGGAACTCCATTACAATCCTTCCTCCAGTCTGAAAAACAACCCCCAGTTTCCTGTCACAGGTCCAACTTTTTCTCAGAGTTGGCTGCTGAGCCTTTTTATTCCGTGGGCTCACACTTTGCTCACGAGTCTGGCTGCGTGGCACTTTATCAAATGCTTCTTGGAAATCTGTGTTATGTTATCTCGACCCGCTCTGTTTCTCATCCAATAAACCGAACAGAGTTAGTTGGAAGCAATGTATCCTTAACAAATCCATGCTGGCTTTCCTCCCTTAACCCACATTTTCCCAAAAGGCTATTAACTTGGTCCGGAAGTATCGCTTCTAGAAGCTTCTCCCCCACCAACCAAGGTTAAACTGACAGGCCTGTAATTGCTGGGTTCATTCCTGCACCTTTTTGTTGAACTAAGTTCTGATCTTTGGCCAGACACTGTAAGTTGACGCTGACATCTGGTTAGCGACCAATAACGTTTTGGTTTAAGTAGACAAAGAGCCAGATCTTCTGGCCATTCCAGTCAAGCGGGACCTTTTGGTCCCACTGATGCCGACACCACCCCCACAACACTCCCCCCCCCCCCCACCCCGCGCCGCCCCCCCCCCCCCCCAACCATCACCCACACACCCCCTACTCACCCCCCCCCCGCTGCGAGTTCACCAATGGCCCAGGGTGCAAATAATGGGAAATCCCGTTGACAGCGTTGGGCCCGGAAAGTTCCACCGTCGGTCAATGATGAGCCACCTCCACCATTGCAAATCATGCCACGAGAGAAAAGGGGTGGAAAATCCGGAAAATTCCGCCCAAAGATTGGGGTTCAAGCCACCTCCTCGGCGAAGGAAGCTAAGGAAGCCAAGATTCCGTGGGTTGTCAACAAAAATAAACTTTACTTGACAAGGTCAGAAAGATAAAAACAAATTGCAATATCTATCTCATCACAGAATCATAGAATAGAATCATGAATTCTTACGGTGCAGAAGGAGGCTATTCGGCCCGTCAAGGCTGCACCGACTCTTACCCAGGCTTACCCTGTAACCCCAAGTATTTACCCCGCTAATCCTCCTAACGTATATATCTTGAGACACTAAGGGGACAATTTAGCATGGCCAATCCAGCTAACCTGCACATTTTTGAGCACTAAGGGGCAATTTAGCACAGCCAATCCAGCTAACCTACACACCATTGGACACCAAGGAGCAATTTAGCATGGCCAATCCAGCTAACCTGCACATATTTGGACACTAAGGGGACAATTTAGCATGGCCAATCCACCTATCCTGCACATCTTTGGACACTAAGGGCAATTTAGCATGGCCAATCCACCTAAAATACACAGCTTTGAGCACTAAGTGGCAATTTAGCATGGCCAATCCAGCTAACCTGCACACCTTTGGACACTAAGGGGACAATTTAGCATGGCCAATCCACCTAAAATACACATCTTTGGACACTAAGTGGCAATTTAGCGTGGCCAATCCACCTAACCCACACATTTAGGGCGGCATGGTAGCACAGTGGTTAGCACTGCTGCTTCACAGCTCCAGGGTCCCGGGTTCGATTCCCGGCTCGGGTCACTGTCTGTGTGGAGTTTGCACATTCTCCTCGTGTCTGCGTGGGTTTCCTCCGGGTGCTCCGGTTTCCTCCCACAGTCCAAAGATGTGTGGGTTAGGTTGATTGGCCAGGTTAAAAAAATTGCCCCTTAGAGTCCTGGGATGCGTAGGTTAGAGGGATTAGCGGGTAAAATATGTGGGGGTAGGGCCTGGGTGGGATTGTGGTCGGTGCAGACTCGATGGGCCGAATGGCCTCCTTCTGCACTGTAGGGTTTCTATGATTTCTATGATCTTTGGACACTAAGAGGCAATTTAGCATGGCCAATCCAGCTAACCTGCACACCTTTGGACACTAAGGGGCAATTTAGCATGGCCAATCCACCTAAAATACACATCTTTGGACACTAAGAGGCAATTTAGCATGGCCAATCCACCTAACCTTCACATCTTTGGACACCAAGGAGCAATTTAGCATGGCCAATCCAGCTAACCTGCACATCTTTGGACACGAAGAGGCAATTTAGCTTGGCCAATCCACCTAAAATACACATCTTTGGACACTAAGGAGCAATTTAGCATGGCCAATCCACCTAACTACACATCTTTGGACACGAAGAGGCAATTTAGCATGGCCAATCCACCTAACCTACACATCTTTGGACACGAAGAGGCAATTTAGCATGGCCAATCCAGCTAACCTGCACATCTTTGGACACTAAGGGGCAATTTAGCACGGCCAATCCACCTAAAATACACATCTTTGGACACTAAGAGGCAATTTAGCATGGCCAATCCACCTAACCTTCACAGCTTTGGACACCAAGGAGCAATTTAGCATGGCCAATCCAGCTAACCTGCACATCTTTGGACACGAAGAGGCAATTTAGCTTGGCCAATCCACCTAAAATACACATCTTTGGACATTAAGGAGCAATTTAGCATGGCCAATCCACCTAAAATACACATCTTTGGACACTAAGGAGCAATTTAGCTTGGCCAATCCACCTAACCTACACATCTTTGGACACGAAGGGGCAATTTAGCATGGCCAATCCACTTAATCTGCACATCTTTCGACACTAAGAGGGAATTTAACATGGCCAATCTACCTAAAATACACATATTTGGACACTAAGGGGCAGTTTACCATGGCCAACCCACTTAATCTGCACATCTTTGAACACTGAGAGGGAATTTAGCACGGCCAATCCACCTAACCTGCACATCTTTGGACTGTGGGAGGAAACCGGAGCACCCGGAAGAAACCCATGCAGACACGGGGAGAACATGTAATCCAACGTGTTGATCCAACTCGGATGGCTTTGACAACAGTCCACCTTTCGATCTTACCCTCCAGGGTCACGTTTCCCTGGATTGCCACACAAGCATTGACCTAAGAGCACAATTTCGGCTATTCGGCCATGTCAAGCAGATCACCACTGCTCCAAAGGGGTATCTTTGCCCCAATGCCTGCCGTAAGGTATCACCAACCTTCGACTGATCATAGAATCATAGAATCCCTACAGTATAGAAGGAGGCCATTCGGCCCATTGAGACTGTACCGACCACGTCCCACCCAGGCACGATAACCCCACACATTTACCCTTCTAATCCCCTGGCACTAAGGGTCAATTTAGCGTGGCCAATCAACCTAACCCGTACATCTTTGGAGTGTGGGGGGAAACCGGAGCACCCGGAGGAAACCCACGCAGACACGGGGAGAACGTGCAGACTCCACACAGACAGATGTCATGTATCTGCTTAGTAACAGCAGGATCAAGAATTTAACAAGGAACGATAGGATGTGATCAGTCTAAGAATTTAAAGATTTGTTGCTTACGATAATCAGAACTCATGTTGAGGAACAGAAAGTTAGAACTGCGAGAGTTTTTTTACTGTGAAAATCCCCTAGTTGCCACACTCCGGCACTTATTCGGGCACAGTGAGGGAGAATTTTAACACGGCCAATGCACCTAACCAGCACGTCTTTCGGAATGTGGGAGGAAACTGGAGCACCCGGAGGAGTTTTTAGAATCATAGAATCCCTACAGTGCAGAAGGAGGCCATTTGGCCCATCGAGCCTGCACTGACAACAATCCCACCCAGGCCCTATCCCCATAACCCCACATATTTACCCTGCTAATCCCCCTGACACTAAGGGACAATTTAGCATAGCCATCATGGATATATCAACCCGTTATCCCTAAAGCCAGACCCTTGAGAACCATTACCGCTTGGAGAGTAGAGGAGTCAATCAAATTCTTCATTAGATATGGCTCACTGAAGGAGATACAATCAGTCCATGGGTTAACCACCACGACCATCTTCCTATGTGCCAGCTGCACCCATCCAGGCAAGTGGGGAGCATTCCATCACACTCCTGACTTGTGCCTTGTAGATGGTGGACAGGCTTTGGGGAGTCAGGAGGTGAGTTACTTGCCGCAGGATTCCCAGCCTCCGACCTGCTCTTGTAGCCACAATATTTTTTACCTGGCTTGTCCAGTTCTGGTCAACGGTAATCCCCAGGATGCTGTTAGTGGGGGATTCAGTGACGGTAATGTCATTGAATGTCAAGGGGCGATGGTTAGATCCTCTCTTGATGGAGGGTCAGTCATCTCAGCTCCAGGACATCTCTGCAGGAGTTCCTCAGAGGAGGGTCTGAGGCCCAACCATTTTCAGCCGCTTCATCAATGACCTTCCCTCCAGCATGAGGTCAGAAGTGGGGATGTCCACCGATGATTACACAATGTTCAGCACCATTCACAACTCCTCAGATACTGAAGCAGTCCATGTTCAAATGCAACAAGATCTGGACAATGGTAACGCCCAGGACGCTGATAGTGAGGAATTCATCATTTCAACATTATATTCTTATGTCCTTAACTTACCTACTTTGATTTAGTTCCTCTGTGCGGGAAAATGGACAGCAAGACTCCGCCACTGACCCCGGCTCATCGCAATCTCTTTCGTTAGTGTTGAAGGCCCTTCTTAACTGTGTACTTCACTGGATCTTCACTGGTCAGCCTTGATTCTTCATCTGCCTGGTGTTGTCCATTCTACTGCCAGTCTGGCGGCACGGTGGCACAGTGGTTAGCACTGCTGCCTCACAGCGCCAGGGACCCGGGTTCAATTCCAGTCTTGGGTGATTGTTCTTGTGGAGTTTGCACATTCTCCCCGTGACTGCATGGGTTTCCTCCGGGTGCTCCGGTTTCCTCCCACACTCCAAATATTTGCAGGTTAGGTGGATTGGCCGTGCTAAATTGCCCCTTTGTGTAAAAAAGATGTATAGGTTAGATGGATTGGCCATGCTAAATTGCCCCTTAGTGTCCAAAGATGTGCAGGTTAGGTGCATTGGCCATGCTAAATTGCCCCTTAGTGTCCAAAGATGTGCAGGTTAGGTGCATTGGCCATGCTAAATTGCCCCTTAGTGTCCAAAGATGTGTCGGTTAGATGGATTGGCCATGCTAAATTGCCCCTTGGTGTCCAAAGATCTGTAGATTAGGGTGCATTGGCCATGCTAAATTGCCCCTTAGTGTCCAAAATGTGCATGTTAGGGGGATTGGCCATGTTAAATTGCCCCTTAGCGTCCAATGATGTGCAGGTTAGATGGATTGGCCATGCTAAATTGCCCCTTTGTATCCAAAGATGTTTAAGTTGAAGTGCATTGGCCATGCTAAATTATCCCTTAGTATCCAAAGATGTATAGGTTAGGGGGATTGGCCATGGTAAATATGTGGGTTATGGGGATAGGGTGGGGAATAGGGTTTGGGTAAGATACTGTGTCAGAGAGTCGGTGCAGACTCGATGGGCTGAATGGCCTCCTTCTGTCACCTAGAGGTTCTATGATTCTATTCGGGAGGCAATATAGCATCCTCCCAGCCTCAGTCACCATCATGACCTCAACAGGAAGTTGGAGGTCAAACACCTCAGGATAGTTGAAATGGAGGTCAACATCGTGGAAAAGACATACCAAAGTTAAAGTAACCCTGTCCGACGAGGTAAGGTCTTTTACTTTGCAGGTTGAGAGGATTTGTTGAGTGTCGCTTTGATTGTCTGATGCCTTCATTTTCCTCTGTCGGTCGATTTGCACATCAAAGAGCAGGTTCCAGGAATTGCAGCTGAGTCTCCAGTTCCCAGCCCTGCAGGTTTCACATTCATTTAACATGACAAGAATGTGAAGACATTTTGGTGCAATTAGTCTGGGAGCACTTCTCTGCAGGGAAGCGGAATTGAATTGCAATCTCTTGGTAGGTTTGTGTCCTTTCTTGTACTTGCATCAGCAATGAACCCATCGGTAGTCAGCCATTTTCTATCTGCGGTGTTTTGCTAAACCTTGTTTCCCAAGAAAATAAGACATGTGAGATGTAATGGCTTGAAATGAGGGGAACCTTTACTCCTATCACATTCATCTTGACCTTTTTAGTAAATCTAAAACACAGAGGCCCCTCATCAACCTTCTAAAACCATTTTCACACGCGTTGCTTCACCAACAACCTGTCCCGGTCCCTCCATGCTGAAGATATAGTCAACAATCTGTTCTGGTCCCTCCACACTGAAGCTATAGTTAAGAAAGCCCACCAACCCCTCTACTTTCACAGGAGACTAAGGAAATTTGGCATGTCTGCTACGACTCTCACCAACTTTTACAGATACACCATAGAAAGCATTCTTTCCGGATGCATCACAGCTTGGTATGGCTCCTGCTCTGCCCAAGTCCACAAGAAGCTACAAAAGGGTTATGATCAATGATCAGACATGATGAAAGGTGGAGCAGGCCTGAAGGGCTCCTATTTTCTATGCCCTTGTGTAGAAACATAGAAACTAGAAGCTGGAATAGGCCATTCGGCCCCTCAAGCCTGCTCCGCCATTCATTATCATCATGGCTGACCTTCAAATTCAATATCCTGATCCCGCCTTCCTCCCATATCCCTTGATCCCTTTAGCCCCAAGAGCTATATCTAATTTCTTCTCGAAATCACACAATGCTTTGGCCTCAACTACTTTCTGTCCTAGTGAATTCCACACATTCACCACTCCCTAGATCCTGTCTAGCCCTGATCTCCTCACATCTAATCCCCCTAACCTACGCATCCCGGGACACCAAGGGGCAATCTAGCGTGGCCAATCCCCCTAACCTACGCATCCCGGGACACCAAGGGGCAATCTAGCGTGGCCAATCCCCCTAACCTACGCATCCCGGGACACCAAGGGGCAATCTAGCGTGGCCAATCCCCCTAACCTACGCATCCCGGGACACCAAGGGGCAATCTAGCGTGGCCAATCCCCCTAACCTACGCATCCCGGGACACCAAGGGGCAATCTAGCGTGGCCAATCCCCCTAACCTACGCATCCCGGGACACCAAGGGGCAATCTAGCGTGGCCAATCCACCTAACCTGCACATCTTTGGACAACAGGAGGAAACCGGAGCACCCGGAGGAAACCCACGCAGACACGGGGAGAATGTGCAAATTCCACACAGACAGTGACCCGAGGCCAGGATCCAATCCGGGTCCCTGGCGCTGTGAGGCAGCAGCGCTAACCACTGTGCCACCGTGCCGCCCGATATAGTAGTTCCGGCTTAAACAGATTCTCAATGATCGCCAGTATCAGAAGTTGCCATATTAAGACACAATATATAAAAGATAAAAGCAAATTACTACGGATGCTGGAATCTGAAATCAAAAGGGAAAACGCTGAAAAATCTCAGCAGGTCTGGCAGCATCTGTAAGGAGAGAAAAGAGCTGACGTTTCGATAACAGATGGTCCTTTGTCAAAGCTCTTTGTCAAATAATACTCAATATTATTGGCAATCTTGTTCGTAAGAGTTGAATCTCACCCAAGAACAATCAATCACCTCGTCTGAAGTAATCGATAATTGGACAATGTCTTATGCTATTTGACTTGAGACTGGCAGATTATGAGCTGACATTTTTCTCAGCATTTATATAGAGATACGAAGGAAAAAGAAAATCCATTATATCGACATGTATGAGAAACACAAACTCACATCTTTAATGGGTTCAATAATTCCCACAAGAAACACTTCTGTAGAAATGAGAACATTTTCTGGTTTATTGGCAATAGGAACAGAGGAATTAGCAGCAGAAGTTGGCAAGTTCAGCCCTTCGAGCCTGCTCCACTATTCAATCAGATCATGGCTGATCTCTCCCTGGTCTCAAATCCACCTCCCCACCTGTTCCCCATATCCCCCACCTGTTCCCCATATCCCCCACCTGTTCCCCATATCCCCCACCTCTTCCCCATATCCCCCACCTCTTCCCCATATCCCCCACCTCTTCCCCATATCCCCCACCTCTTCCCCATATCCCCCACCTCTTCCCCATATCCCCCACCTGTTCCCCATATCCCCCACCTCTTCCCCATATCCCCCACCTCTTCCCCATATCCCCCACATCTTCCCCATATCCCCCACCTCTTCCCCATATCCCCCACCTCTTCCCCATGTCCCCCACCTCTTCCCCATGTCCCTCACCTCTTCCCCATATCCCCCACCTGTTCCCCATATCCCCCACCTGTTCCCCATATCCCCCACCTGTTCCCCATATCCCCCACCTCTTCCCCATATCCCCCACCTGTTCCCCATATCCCCCACCTGTTCCCCATATCCCCCACCTGTTCCCCATATCCCCCACCTGTTCCCCATATCCCCCACCTCTTCCCCATATCCCCCACCTGTTCCCCATATCCCCCACCTGTTCCCCATATCCCCCACCTGTTCCCCATATCCCCCACCTGTTCCCCATAATCCCTTGTCCCTTATTTTCTTAGAAATATATCTATCTCCTTCTCGAAACCATTCAAACAATTGTGGCACAATGCAGGGAGATGATGGTCTAGTGGGACTATCATCAGATTATTAATCAAGAAACTCAGCTAATGTTCTGGGGACCCGGGTTCAAATCCCACCACAGCAGATGGTGCAATTTCATTTCAATTTAATAAAGCTGGAATTAAGAATCTACTGATGACCATCAAATCATTGTTGATTGTCGTAAAAATCCATCTGGTTCACTAATGTCCCTTTAAGGAAGGAAATCTGACGTCCTTACCTGGTCTGACCTACGTGTGACCCCAGACCCACAGAAATATGGTTGACTCTCAACTGCCCTCGGGCAACTGGGGGTGGGCAATAAATGTTGGCCAGTCAGCGATGCCCATATCCCAAGAAGGAATAAAAAAATTGATGGCACAGTGGTTAGCGCTGCTGCCTCACAGCGCCAGGGACCTGGGTTCAATTCAATGTCCTTTAGGGAAAGAAATAAAGAACAAAGAACAGTACAGCACAGGAAACAGGCCCTTCGGCCCGTCAAGCCTGTGCCGCTCATTGGTCCAACTAGACCATTCGTTTGTATCCCTCCATTCCCAGACTGCTCATGTGACTATCCAGGTAAGTCTTAAACGATGCCAGCGTTTCTGCCTCCACCACCCTACTTGGCAGCGCATTCCAGGCCCCCACCACTCTCTGTGTATATATACCTCGCCCCTCTCACCTTGAGCCCGTGACCCCTCGGGATCGTCACCTCCGACCTGGGAAAAAGCTTCCGACTGTTCACCCTGTCTATACCCTTCATAATTTTGTACACCTCTATTAGGTCTCCCCTCATTCTCCATCTTTCCAGGGAGAACAAGCCCAGTTCACCCAATCTCTCCTCCTAGCTAAGACGCTCCATACCAGGCAACATCCTGGTAAACCTTCTCTGCACTCTCTCTAAAGCCTCCACGTCCTTCTGGTAGTGCGGCGGCCAGAACTGGATGCAGTACTCCAAATGTGGCCTAACCAGCGTTCTATACAGCTGCAACATCAGACGCCAGCTTTTATACTCTATACCCTGTCCTATAAAGGCAAGCATACCATATGCCTTCTTCACCACCTTCTCCACCTGTGCTGCCACCTTCAAGGATTTGTGGACTTGCACACCTAGGTCCCTCTGTGTTTCTATACTCTTGATGGCTCTGCCATTTATTGTATAACTCCCCCCTACATTAGTTCTTCCAAAATGCATCACTTCGCATTTATCTGGATTAAATTCCATCTGCCATTTCTCCGCCCAATTTTCCAGCCTATCTATATCCTGCTGTATTGTCCGACAATGTTCATCGCTATAAGCCATCCTTCCCTGGTCTGGCCTACATGTGACTCCAGAGCCACAGCAATGTAGTTGACTTTCAACCGCCCTTGGGCAACTAGGGATGAGCAATAAATGCTGGCCAGCCAGTGACGCCCATGCCCCATGAAAGAATTTTAAAAATGAATCATCCTCTTCAGAGTCCTGGTTTAAAGCATTCCTTTCTTTACGGGTCAGGTTTCCAGGCAGTTTAACAATAATTCAGTTCATAAATGCAAAAGCTACAGCGCGTAAAGGCCTTGAATTTTCACACAGTGCTTCCCCTGCTAAACGTGAAAATTGGGGCAGCATTATTTTCTGGGCAGGGTACTGGGTGAGGGGTTGTTTTCTTCCGAGACCTGTTGTCTGTATTGTCTCCTGGCTCAGTGAGGTTTCACTTACTCTGGGAGTGACCCGGAGACAGATTAATTTACACCATTTACACCCAGGGTCTTATCGCCAGCACTGACATCGTCTCTAACAGGTAAGGACGGTAGATTTCCTCTCCTTAAAGGGACATTGCTGAACCAGATGGGTTTTTACAACAATCGATGATAGCTGTCACGGTCGTCGTTATTGAGACCAGCTTTACAATTCCAGCAACAAAAACAGAAAATGCTGGAAAATTCCAGCGGTGGCGCAGTGGTTAGCACTGCTGCCTCACAGCGCCAGGGGCCCGGGTTCAATTCCTGGCTTGGGAGACTGGTGAATCTGTGGAACTCTTTGTTGCAGAAGGCCGTGGAGGCCAGGTCATTGAGTGTCTTTAAGAAAGAGATGGATAGGTTCTTGATTGATAAGGGGATCAGGGGTTATGGGGAAAAGGCAGGAGAATGGGGATGAGAAAAATATCAGCCATGATTGAATGGCGGAGCAGACTCGATGGGCCGAGTGGCCTAATTCTGCTCCTATGTCTTATGGTCTTAAGTGTTGGCACTTGCCTCCTTCCAGGTTCCAATCCCCATTGTTTCCCTTGGCCTGGGTTGCTAGTTTCCTCCCAGTCCCCATTCCTGGCTTTATCTTCCTTCTCCTCTGGATATATCGGAGCTGGTTCAAGATGGCATCTCGATGCTCAACCCAGCCCCCACAAGCAGTCTTCCCATCAGCCCACTTCCTTGACGAAAATAAAAATCACAAACGGACATTTGAGCAGTAAATCCGTCAACATTACTCAACATCACCCACCGCCCAACCCATTCGCTGTTCAAACCCTCTTTGATGCCCTAGTTAACTCCACACTCGACTCTTCCCCATGCACTCCTGACTGCTCTCCCTTATTCTACCCCTTGAGGTCATCCAAATATCTGGTGTCCATGTCTTAATTTGCAGTGAGTTCCCCGTTCCCCTATCACCCCTGTGCTCGCTAACCTACATTGGATGCTAGTCAAGCAATGTCTTCATCTTTAAGATTCTCATCTGAGTTAGCAGGTCCCTCCATGTCCTTGCCCCCTCCCTATCTCTGCAATCTTCCTCAGCCCACACACACCTCCAAGATATTGGGCGAGATTCGCCAGCCTCCCGGCCACTTGTTTCCCACCGGTGGGAGGTGGTGCGTTGTTTGCTGGCGGTGGGATTCTCTGGTACTGCCGCTGTCAATGGAAATTCCCACTGATGTCACCCCACGGTGGCGGGAAACCCACGGGTGGGGGTGTGCCGGAGAATGGCCGGAAAATTCTTTGATGGGATGTGGGCATCACTGGCTGAGCCAGCATTTGTTGCCCATCCCTAATTGCCCTTTGAACTGTCTCGCTTGGCCATTTCAGAGGGCATTTAAGAGTCAACCACATAGCTGTGGCTCTGGAGTCACATGTAGGCCAGGCCGGGTAAGGATGGCAGATTTCCTTCCCTAAAGGGACATTAGTGAACCAGATGGATTTTTCCAACAATCGACAATGGTTTCACGATCATCAGTAGATTCTTAATTCCAGATTTTTAAAAATTGAATTCAAATCCCACCAT
Organism: Mustelus asterias; assembly: GCF_964213995.1. Taxonomy (NCBI): domain Eukaryota; kingdom Metazoa; phylum Chordata; class Chondrichthyes; order Carcharhiniformes; family Triakidae; genus Mustelus; species Mustelus asterias. The sequence continues at coordinate 15,138,808 of NC_135821.1, forward strand.
CTGCCATGGTGAGATTCGAACCCAGGTCCCCAGAACACTAGCTGAGTTTCTGGATTAATAGTCTAGCAATAATACCACTAGGCCATCGCTCCTCTAATTCTCTTGCTCGTTCCCAACCATAACTGCTCCACCATTGATGGCCTTCAGTTGCCTCAGCCCCAAGATCTAGAGTTTCTCCCTCTCCCTCCCCCTCTTCCTCCCCTTCTCTCTCCCCTCCCTCTCCATTCCCACATTCCACTTTAAGGCACTTTCTAAAACCTTTGACCATTTGCCTGAACGGCCCCCTTTTTGAAGCTCAGTCCCATATTTTGTTTTATAACACTCCCACGATGTGGAGGGAGGGGTGTGCGGGGTCAGCTGGGGTCCTCTCATAGAAACTAGAAGCAGGAGTAGGCCATTCAGCCCTTCAAGCCTGCCCTGCCATTCGTTTTGATCACGGCTGATCATCACATTCAATATTTTGATCCCCACTTCCCCCCCATATCCCTTGATCCCTTTAGCCCCAAGAGCTATATCTAATTTATTTTTGAAATCAGACGTTTTGGCCTCAACTACTTTCTGTGGGAGTGAATTCCACAGATTCACCACTCTCTGGGTGAAGAAATTTCTCCTCACCTCAGTTCTAAAAGGTTTACCCCTTATCCTCAAACTACGACCCCTAGTTCTGGACTCCCCCAGCATCGGGAACATTCTTTCTGAATCTACCCTGTCTAACCCTCTTAGAATTTTATAAGTTCCTATGAGATCCCCTCTCACTCTTCTAAACTCCAGTGAATATAATCCTAACCGACTTGTCTCTCTTAATGTGACAGACCTGCCATCCCAGGAATCAGCCTGGTAAACCTTCGCTGTACTCCCTCTATAGCAAGGACATCCTTCCTCAGATAAGGACACCAAAATCACACACAATACTCCAGGTGTTGCCTCACCAATGCCCTATACAATTTCAGTAAAACATCCCTATCCCTCTTCTCAAATCCTCTCGCTATGAAGGCCAACATACCATTTGCCTTCTTTACTGCCTGCTGTACCTGCGCGCTTACTTTCAGCGACTGATGCATGAGGATACCAAGGTCTCGTTGAGTATCCACCTCTCTCAATTTACACCCATTCAAATAATAATCTGTCTTCCTATTATTGCTACCAAAGTGGATAACCTCACACTTATCCACATTATACTGCATCTTCCATGCCAATGCCCACTCACTCAGCCTGTCCAAATCAGGCTGAAGCATCTCTGCATCCTCCTCACAGCTCACCCTCCCACCCAACTTTGTATAAGCTGCAAATTTGGAGATAATACATTCAGTTCCCTCTTCCAAATCATTAATATATAATGTGAACAGCTGGGGTCCGAGCACAGATCTCTGCAGAACCCCACTGGTCACTGACTGCCAATCAGAAAAAGACCCATTTATGCCAACTCTTTGCTTCCTATCTGCTAACCAGCTTTCCATCCATCTCACGACACAACCCGCAATCCATCCCATGTGCGTTTGAGCCGCTATATAAATGTAAATCAAAGTTGTTTAGAGAGAACTGTGTATGAAAAACGGAGACTGGAAGATTGCCAGATAGATGAAGGGGAGGCAGAGTAAAGGAGGGACTTACAGGAAGAGGTCGTCAGAAAAAGAGTTGGAGACAAATAAAGAACTACAGAGATGAGAGAGTGTGTGAGTCACATAGAGAGAGCAAAGGTGAAAAGAGGAAAGATACAAGCAGAATCAGAGAGAGGGAGAGCCAGCTCTTATTGAGTGGGAGTTCATCAGAGAGACAGTTACAGGAAGAGAGAGGAAGAGAGAGAGAGACACAAAAGATTTTTGTCTGAGATATGGGAGATCAGCCAGTAAAGATATATAGACTCGTACATTTTACAATATTCCCCTCGCTGTGGAATTACCCCAGCTCCCTTGAATCCTTCCAGCTGTTACTATCAAAATCCAGTCGCTAGTAATCTTAGACCAAAATGAGAAATGCCCGGAAGAAGGAGGGGATATTGTACCCAGGGCCTGGGAACTGGCCGCACCTGTCCCACAGGTATAAAATCATAGAATCCCCACAGAAAGAGGAAATTCAGCCCATCGCGTCTGCACCGATCCTCCGACAGAGCATCTGACCCAGGGCCTATCCCCATAGCCCCACACATTCACCATGGCTAATCACCCTAAACTACACATCTTGTGTGAAGAGGGACAGTATCATCTTTGGACAATAAGGGGCAATTTAGCATGGCCAATCCGCCTAACCTGCACATCTTTCGGACTGTGGGAGGAAACTGGAGCATTCGGAGGAAGCCCACGCAGACACGGGGAGAATGTGCAGACTCCACACAGACCCAAGCCAGGAATTGAATCCAGGTCCAACCCGGTAGCATCCACCTGACCTGCACATTCCCCTGCCTTCCCTCCGTAACCCTAGTAATCCAGAGACCCAGAGTGATGCTTTGGGGACCCGTGTCCGAATCCCACCCAGTGGAGGCGATGGCCTTATGGTTTTATCACTAGACTATTAATCCAGCAGCTCAGCTAATGTTCTGGGGACCCGGGTTCGAATCTCGCCACGGCAGATGGTGGAATTTGAATTCAATTTTTAAAAATCTGGAATTAAGAATCTACTGATGACCGTGAAACCATTGCCGATTGTCGGAAGAACCCATCTGGTTCACTAATGTCTTTTAGGGAAGGAAATCTGCCGTCCTTACCCGGTCTGGCCTACGTGTGACTCCAGAGCCACAGCAATGTGGTTGACTCTCAACTGCCCTCTGAAATGGCTAAGCGAACCACTCAGTTCATGGCGAATAGAGATGGGCAATAAATGCTAGCCCAGCCAGTGACGCCCATGTCTCATGGATGAATAAAAAACTGTGTCCTCTGGTTCTTGTGCCTGTCATGAGTGGGAACAGGTTAGAGAATTTGTATAGAATTGTATAGAATTTGTACATAGGTTCTCCCTATGTACTCTGTCTGAGCCTCCTCATGATAGACCATAACAATTTTCCCCTCCACCTTCTCTTCCCCAAGGAAACAGCCACAATTTCTCCAATCTGTGTCTGGAACTGAAGTTCCTCGTTCCTGGAACCATTCTCATTAATCTATTTCTCACCCGTTTAAACTTCAGGGAGTAGAGACCCAATTCATGCAGCCTCGCAACCTTCCTCCTGCCAGGAATCAAACTACTGCCTTCAAGGCAAATATTATCCCTCCTTAGATACGGAGGCCAAATATTGTGCACAATATTTTTTTTTTCCTTTAGTCTCTCATGGGATGTGGGTGCTTCCAGCGAGGCCAGCATTATTTGCCATCCCTAATTGCCCTTGAGTTGGGTTTCGGGGGGCAGTTAAGGGTCAACCACATTGCTGTGGGTCGGGAGTCACATGTAGGTCAGACCGGGTACGTATGACGATAGTGTGCCTTTAAGAAATGTGGCTGGAATTCTCCCATCCCACCTGCCACTGGAATTTTAGACAACGTGAAACCGCATTGACAGTCAGGTGGGAATTTAGATCAGCGCGACCGGAAAATTCCGCCCTGTATTTGTGTCATGTTTCTTGTGAAGGGACTGTCTTATAATTCAATCCTGTTTAAACGGTGCCAGTTTGTCTACAACCAGTAGGCCACATGCAGATAATGCAGAAGAATAATTGTTCCTAATTATTGGAGTGTTTGTTGTAATCTGAGTTAATGCAGTTTTGTTATTTTTAGGGTTGTCCCCTGGAGATTCAGAGTAAGGTTTAACTAGGTTGATTGACAACAAGAAAATCATGTGAATGGGTGGAGCTAGGTTCACAGAGAGACAAGCACGCAGTTGCTGTTTGAATTTGCTCAGAGCAGTAGTTCTTTCTCTCCTTCTCTCTCTCTGGAAGTTGAAGTCTGGGGACCTGCTAGAAAATAGGCTAGGAAAAAATCTCTCTCCAGAGATCTGCAAAAGGAAAGAGGTGTTTTCTCCCTCTGTCTCTCTCTCTCTCTGTCTGGAGCTCTGCTGTGTGAAGACAGGTCTTTCTCTGCAGGTTGCTGTCTGGGAGTCATAAGACAGGCGACTCTCTATATCTCTTTCCAGAGGGGTTAAAATGTTGGAGGACTGGCAAATCCTTGCTAACTGATTCTGAAGAGGAGTTTATGTCCTTGGGGATATTGCTTAAATTGGAACTAATAGAGGTAGGTTAGCAGTTAAGAATTATACCTTGTCATGCTTAAGTATTTCAATTGGTAAAAGTTATGCTAATTATTTTTGTTATATTTCAACAGTATTGTTAAGTAAACTTTATTTTCGTAAATGTTTCCCAGTGGATCAATAGAATTACACCTGGAGTGAAACGTCTTATACTCACACTAATGCCAAAAGCAAAAGCAGTTGGGGTCTAGGCTAATTTCATAATGTATTGTAGAGATTCTGAGCTGGTCCCTAACATAAGGATAACAGGATTCTTTGTGAAGTAGATTTCTTTATAAAGAGGTTGATGGTCACCAGTACTGAGGCTAGCTTTCAATTCCAGATATTATTCTGGAAGTTCAATTCCACCAGTGGCCGTTGTGGGATTTGAACCCTTGTCTCCAGAGCCTGGGACTCTGTAAAGATGCCCGTTCACCAGTTTGGGGAAAAAACAACTCGATTATTTACAGGTTAAGTGATGCAGAGACTTGGAGCCTCGTGGCTGCAGTCAGCTCCTGAGATGACTCTGAGGTCAGAAGCCCATGGTTACCAGGGTGATCCCCTATCCCTGCCCCCACCCCCGCATTAGTTTTCTGGGTCATGTGATCCTGATTGTAGATTGATCCTGCGGGCGGAAGGTAGGATCGCTACACTCCGGCACCAAGGGAGAATTTAGCCTGGCCAATGCACCCTAACCAGCACGTCTTTTGGAGTGTGGGAGGAAACCGGAGCACCCGCAGGAAACCCACGCAGACACGGGGAGAACGTGCAGACTCCGCACAGACAGTGACCCAGGCCGGGAATCGAACCCGGGTCCCTGGTGCTGTGAGGCAGCAGTGCTAACCACTGTGCCACCGTGCTGCACTCCGCTAAGTACAACCCACTGTCTTAAAAGGGCCCTGTTTATCCTTTCTACTCTCTGTCCATTAACCAACTCTCCATTTGGGCAAATATATCATCTCAGGTTTTATGAGCCCTTGCCTTGCGAATCAAGCCTGGACACGCGGGGCAGCAACGACCCTTCAGCAGCACTCCTGGAAAGGCTCATTCTTGTCATAGGCTCTTTGTGTTCTGACCTCCCTTTGGAGTTCGACCACTGAACCATAGAATCACAGAATCCCTACTGTGCAGAAGAGGCCATTCAGCCCATTGCGTCTGCACCACCTCTCTGACAGAGCATCTCACCCAGGCCCTCTGCCCCACCCTATCCCTGTAACCCCACACATTTATCCGGGTTAATCCATCTAACCAACGCTTCTTTGGACACGAAGGGGCAATTTATCATGGCCAAGCCACTAACCTGCACATCTTGGGAGACAAGGGGATAATTTAGCATGGCCAATCCACCTAACCTACGCATCTTTGAACACTAAGGGGCAATTTAGCATGGCCAATCCACCTAACCTGCACATTTTTGAACACTAAGGGGCAATTTAGCATGGCCAATCCACCTAACCATCACATCTTTGAACACTAAGGGGCAATTTAGCATGGCCAATCCACCTAACCTTCACATCTTTGAACACTAAGGGGCAATTTAGCATGGCCAATCCACCTAACCTTCACATCTTTGGAGTATGGGACAAAACCGGAGCACCCATGCAGACACGGGGAGAACGTGCAAACTCCACACAGGCAGTCACCCAAGACCAGAATTGAATCCATGTCCCTGGCATTGTTAGGCAGCAGCGCTAACCACTGTGCCACCATGCTGCCCGTGAATCCTGCCTTTTGGTAAAGGGTTGTGGTTGCTGCTTCCACAACAGTTGGCTGGGTGCGATGGGTGGCCTCTGATGGGGGGGGTGGGGCGGAGGGGCGGTGGGCAGGGGAAACCAGGGGGAGTAGCCAGGAAGACAGGAGAAGAGTGAGGAGAATGTACCTACGAGGGGGCATTATTGCCGCCCGGACATAATCCCTGAAAACGGGAGGGATATAAACATTTTAAAATCTCATTGGTTATGTTGGAGTTGTATAAAGCACTGGTGAGGCCGCAGCTGGAATACTGTGTGCAATTCTGGTCACCACATTGTAGGAAGGATGTGAGGGAGGGAGGGAGTACAGAGTAGATTCACCAGGATGTTGCCTGGGATGGAGCATTTGAGCGATAAGGAGAGACTGGATAGGCTGGGATTGTTTTCTTTCGAGCAGAGAGGGTTGGGGGGGACATGATTGAGGTGTATAAGACATAGGAGCAGAATTAGGCCACTCGGCCCATCGAGTCTGCTCCACCATTCAATCATGGCGGCTATTTTTCTCATCCCCATTCTCCTGCCTTCCCCCCGTAACCCTTGATCCCCTTATTAATCAAGAACCTATCTATCTCTGTCTTAAAGACACTCAATGACCTGGCCTCCACAGCCTTCCGCGGCAAAGAGTTCCACAGGTTCACCACTCTCTGCCTGAAGAAATTCCTCCTCATCTGTTTTAAAGGAGCTTCCCTTCACTCTGAAGTTGTGCCCTCGAGTTCTAGTTTCTCCCACTAGTGGAAACATCCTCTCCACGTCCACTCTATCCAGGCCTCCCAGTATTTTATAAGTTTCAATTAGATCCCCCCCTCATCCTTCTAAACTCCATCGAATATAGACCCAGACTCCTCAACCCGTTCCTCATACAACAAACCCTTCATTCCTGGGATCATTCTTAGGAACAATAAGATTATGAGGGGAATGGCCAGGGTGAGTAGGGAACAGCTGTTCCCCTTGGTTGAGGGGCCAGTCACGAGGGGGCGCAGTTTTAGGGCGAGGGGCAGGAGATTCAGAGGGGATTTGAGAAAATGTTTTTTCTCTCAGAGGATGGTGGGAATCTGGAATGCGCTGCCTGGGAAGGTAGTGGAGGCCGGAAACCTTTAAAAAGTATTTGGATGAGCACTTGAAATATCAAAACATTCAAGGATATGGGACAAGTGCAGGATTAGCGTGACTTTAGTGGTCGTTATTGTCATTGGAGGCTCGATGGGCCGAAGAGCCTTTTTTTGCGCTGGATTCAAACCCCGCCCACAGCCAGCTTTAACAAGAGGACAACCAATCAGCTCTCAGCTGGGGGGAGGGGGCAGGGGCATCACTGAAAAACCTTGAGGCACTTTGCATTCCTCTCTCTTTATGTATCCCTCATTTTTTTACCCTATTTTAGCTAGGTTTGTGGGATACAGGAATCCTGTCAGGTGAAGGGAGGTGCAAAGGGTTGGATCCTTTAGGGTCAGTCGGAGTAGGAGTGCTTCCACCAGGAACACCAAAGGAACCGCCTCCCACACAAATTCGCCATCACCCTCCCCTCCTGCAAATATTGGCACCAAGACACCTCCCACAATCGCTGCCTACCTGTGGGCACGGGACAATCCCACAACCCCTGGGACCAGCAATGCCCCCGCCACCGCTTAACCGCACCATCCACCGTGCCAACTCCCAGCTCCCTGCAAATATCGAAGGCCTCACGAACACCGAACCTCTGCCCCCGGGTCAGCATTACTCTGTAAATGATAATCCCTCTGCGATGGGGTGTCATGGCGGCACAGTGCTGCCTCACACTGCGCCAGGGACCCAGGTTCAATTCCCGGCTCGGGTCACTGTCTGCGTGAAGTTTGCACGTTCTCCCCGTGTCTTCATGGGTTTCCTCCGGGTGCTCCGGTTTCCTCCCACACTCCAAAGATGTGCAGGTTAGGTTGATTGGCCATGGTAAATTGACCGTAGTGTCAGGATTAGCGGGGTAATGTGGGGTTACGGGAATAGGATGGGATTGTAGTCGGTGCAGACTCGATGGGCTGAATGGCCTCCTTCTGCACTGTAGTGATTCTGTGATCTGATTCTGTGATGATCACGGACGCTTCATCCCTGGAATCAACAATGTTTCCCCCAACGAGCGCTCATCCCAACCCCCACCCTGAACCTCACCCCCTCAAGTTCACTCAGTCTCTGGACACCTGGAGGAACATCTATGCCCTGTCCCATTGGACAGAGGAGAGGAGGATGTCGAAGTCAAGGCCACAAAATAAAACTGCAGATCCTCGAAATCTGGAAACAAAGCTGGAAATGTCTGGAAATACTCAACAGCCTAGGCAGCATCTGCAGAAAGAGAAACACAGATCAATCCTCTTCATCAACACATGCAAATTAGGAGTAGGAGTAGGCCACTGGGCCCTCGAGCCTGGACTGCCACAAGATATAGGAGTGGAATTAGGCCATTCGGCCCATCGAGTCTACCCTGCCATTCAATGGTGGCTGATATGATGCTCATCCCCATTCTCCTGGCTTCTCCCCTAAACCCTTGATCCCCTTATTGATCATTCTATTGATCTATCTATCTCTGTCTTAAAGACACTCGATGACCCGGCCTCCACAGCCTTCTGCGGCAAAGAGTTCCACAGATTCACCACCCGCTGGCTGAAGAAATTCCTCCTCATCTCGGATTTAGAGGAACGGCCCTTTACTCTGAGGCTGTGCCTTCGAGTTCTAGTTGCCACTCAATAAGATCACTGCTGATCCAATTGTAACATCAACCCCACATTCCTGCCTGCGCCCCGATAATCTTTCACCCCCCCTTGTTAATCAAGGATCTATCCAACTCTGCCTTAAGACTCTGTTTCCACTGCCTTTTGAGAGTTCCAAAGACCCTTTGAGAGAAATGGTTTCTCCCCATCTCTGTCTTTACTAGGGGCCCTTATTTTTAAGCTGTGACCCCCTCCCACCCCCAAGTTCCAGATTCTCCGACAAGAGAAAACATCTTCTCCACAACCACCCTGTCAAGATATCGTCCCACCCAACTGCCCCAAGACAATAGCCTAGTGGTATTATCGCTAGACTATTAATCCAGAAACTCAGCTCATGTTCTGGGGACCCGGGTTCGAATCCCGCCACGGTAAATAGTGAAATTTGAATTCAATAAAAAATATCTGGAATTAAGAATCCACAGATGACTGTGAAACCATTGTCGATTGTCGGAAAAACCCAACTGGTTCACTAAAGGGTGGCACAGTGGTTAACACTGCTGCCTCACAACGTCAGGAAGCGGATTTTGATTCCCAGCTTGGGTCACTGTCTCTGTGGAGTCTACACGTTCTCCCCGTGCCTGCATGGGTTTCCTCCGGTTTCCTTCAACAGTCCGAAAGACGTGCTGGTTAGGGTGCATTGGCCGTGCTAAAGTCTCCCTCAGTGTACCCGAACAGGCGATGGAGTGTGGCGACTAGGGGATTTTCACAGTAACTTCATTGTAGTGTTAATGTAAGCCTACTTGTGACACGAAAAAATAAACTTTAAACTAATGTCCTTGAGGGAAGGAAATCTTATCCGGTCTGGCCTACATGTGATTCCAGAGCCACAGCAATGTGGTTGACTCTTAACTGCCCTCCAAGGGCAACTAGGGATGGGCAATAAATGCTGGCCCAGCCAGTTTGCCATGTCCCACGAATGAGCAAAAGAAGCTCTCCAGGAAGAGGATTGATAGAGGCACACACTCTCTTCAATCTCAGATGTGAGAGGGCGCAGGATACAAGATTCCAATAGGCGCTAGCTGCCTTTATGATGTTCAGACTCCCCACCCACAGAAACAGGCACGCAGCCAATGAACAGAATGAGTCACATATGAGTCATTATGATGAGCTGCCACCACCAATATCATCCATCACTCATGGTAAATCTACTCAAAAGGAATTGAGACTCCTCTTCACTGGTACAAACAAAACGGAACTTGTCAAAAATTCTTTCCTGGGACGTGGGCGTCGCTGGCTGGGCTAGCATCTACCGCCCATCCCTAATTGCCCGTCAACTGGCTGGGGTCAATTAAGGGACAACCACATTGCTGTGGCTCTGGAGTCACATGTAGGCAGGGTAAGGACGGCAGATTTCCTTCCCTAAAGGGACATTAGTGAGCCAGATGGGTTTTTACAACAATCACTTCATGTCACATCATGGCACAGTAGCACAGTGGTTAGCACTGCTGCCTCACAGCGCCAGTGACCCGGATTCGATTCCCGGGTCGGGTCACTGTCTGTGTGGAGTTTGCACATTCTCCCCGTGTCTGCGTGAGTTTCCTCCGGATGCTCCGGTTTCCTCCCACAATCCGAAAGACGTGCTGGTTAGGTGGATTGGCCGTGCTAAACTGTCCCTTAGTGTCCAAAGGTGTGTAGGTTACATGGATTAGCCATGCTAAACTGTCCCTTAGTGTCCAAAGGTGTGTAGGTTAGGTGGATTAGCAATCTGTGGGGTTACAAGGATAGAGCGGGGGAAAGAGCCTGGGTAAGATAATTTGTCAGAGAATCGATGCAGACTCGATGGGCCGAATGGCCTCTTCTGTACTGTAGGAATTTAATGATTAGACTTTTAATTCCAAAAACATTTACTCCCTCCAACATCAAAGCACAGTGTCAGCTGTGTGTGCTATCTACACGATGCACTGCAGCGAGGTTCCTTAGACAAAACCACGATCGCCCACAATCTTGCAAAGGCCTTCGACACTGCCAATTGTTGAGGGATTGTGGAACATCCTCCTCAAATTCAGTGGCCTGCAGAATTCCGTCTCCATTCTCTGTCTGCTCCACGATGACCGCAAGCTGTGATCCTCCCCAGCGGAACCACCACTGACTTAGTATGAGTGCAAATGGAGGTCAAATGGGGCTGCGTCATCTCACCAACTCATCTTCCCCGCAGCAGTACTCTACCCCCTTATCCTGAAGTTTGCGCTGGAAGGGAATGAACCCACTGGACAGGCAGGAAGCTGCTCAAACCCTGATGCCTCCAGGCCAGAAGCAAGACCACCGAAAGCTTCAGGTTTCCAAGTGTCCAGATCACCAACAACCTGTCCTGGTCCCCCCCATGCCGACACTATAGTTAAGAAAGCCCACCCACGCCTCTACTTTCTCAGAAGACTAAGGAAATTTGGCATGTCCGCTACGACTCTCAGCAACTTTTACAGATGCACCATAGAAAGCATCCTTTTCCAGATGTATCACAGCTTGGTATGGCTCCTGCTCTGCCCAAGACCGCAAGAAACCACAAAGGGTCGTGAATGTAGCCCAATCCATCACGCAAACCAGCCTCCCGTCCATTGACTCCGTCTACACTTCCCGCTGCCTCGGCAAAGCAGCCAGCATAATCACGGACCCCACGCTCCCCGGACATTCTCTCTTCCACCTTCTTCCATCGGGAAAAAGATACAAAAGTCTGAGGTCACGTACCAACCGACTCAAGAACAGCTTCTTCCCTGCTGCCGTCAGACTTTTGAATGGACTTACCTTGCATTAAGTTGATCTTTCTCGACACCCTAGCTATGACTGTAACACTACATTCTGCACTCTCTCCTTTCCTTCTCTATGAATGGTATGCTTTGTCTGTATAGCGCGCAAGAAACAACCCTTTTCACTGCATGTTAATACATGTGAAAATAATAAATCAAATCAAATCAAATCAAGGTCTGGAGGGCAGTTGGAAATATTATATTCCCAGTCCGGTTTCTGTCGGACGCCATTTTGTCCAGTGTGGGGAACACGACGAGTCACAACTGACGCGCGCACGATGAAGGAGCAGAAGTAGACCACTTGGCCCATCGAGTCTATTCCACCATTCCATGAAACCACGACGGATCTGGGCCACAATTCTCCGACCTCGCCCACAATTCTCCGACCTCGCCCACGGCCGGGATTCTCCAGTCCCGCTGCAGTGATTTGGCAGAGCGCCAAATTCTCGCTGGCTGTGGCGGATAAGATCGGAGGAGACTTCCAGTCCTGAGGTGACGATCCTCAACTCCACTTTCCCGCCATAACTCTCCATGCCCTGACTGGGTTTTGTGGCCTCCCCCCACTGGCGGGATCTTCCTGCCCCGCTGATGATGAAGGGATGTACGAACAGAGGATGCATTTTCTGGCCCCCCCCCCCAGGTCAGGGGTCGCTAAGCTCCGCCTGTAAAGTGGTGCCGGGATCGCGCCGCCATTTTAAATCTGATTCTCCACAACATTGTGGTTTTAAGTGAGACGGGTGGGTTGCGGAAGATTCTGTGAACCACATCATGTTGCTCAGGTCAAGGCCTTTCACTCGTGCAGGAGAGTGGATGGGGTGGTGGGGGCAGTGGGGGGTAGAGGTTGGGGTGGGTTGGTGGAGGTTGAGGGTGAAATATCTCCTCCGAGGCCTGAGTCCCTTCACCAAACCTAGATTTATGAACATAGTCAGCCACACTCAGGCAGATACTTCCTCGTACAGTGGGCAGCATGGCGGCACAGTGGTTAGCACTGCTGCCTCACAGTGCCAGGGACCCGGGGTTCGATTCCCGGCTTGGGTCACTGTCTGTGCGGAGTCTGCACGCTCTCCCTGTGTCTGCATGGGTTTCCTCCGGGGGCTCCAGTTTCGTCCCACGCTCCAAAAGATGTGCTGATTAGGTGGATTGGTCATGCTAAATTGATCCTAGTATCAGGGGGATTAGCAGGGTAAATATGTGGGGTTATGGGTATCGGGCCTGGATGACATTGTGTTCAGTGCAGATTCGATGGGCTGAATGGCCTCCTTCTGTACTGTAGGATCCTATTATTCAATAAGAGTATAAAGCCGAAGTCCCTGTAACACTGACATTATATACACATGATGTGGCGATGCCGGTGTTGGACTAGGGTAAGCACAGTAAGAAGTCTCACAACACCAGGTTAAAGTCCAACAGGTTTATTTGGTAGCAAATACCATAAGCTTTCGGAGCGCTGCTCCTTCGTCAGATGGAGTGGTCTCTGTTCTCCAACAGTGCACAGAGGGACTGTTCCCTCCAACCACATTATCTGTACCTTTTAAGACCTGGCTGGCTGTAGAGATTTGCATTCTAATTAGTATTCTGTAATTTGATTTCTGTGTCTGTGCACTGTTGGAGAACAGAGACCACTCCATCTGACGAAGGGGCAGCGCTCCGAAAGCTTATGGTATTTGCTACCAAATAAACCTGTTGGACTTTAACCTGGTGTTGTGAGACTTCTTACTGCATTATATACACAGGCAGGGCTCCCTGAGTGGACACTGTCTTAATCCGGGAGCTCATATTTCAAGAGGTCAACATCAGGGGCCTGGTTAACGTCATTACATCCCTCCCCCTCAAGGTCCAAGGAACCTCGGTGGTTCGTTCCCCTCGAGAGTCTCTTGAGGTGTTTAAGCGGCAGGTCCAGTTCCTCAAGCTCTGCGTCTGATACAGGCGGAGTGTAGCGGGTGCTGCCTACGGCGCCAAGGCACGGGTACATTCCCTTCTTCAGATTAAGATTCTCCAGGTGTTCCTTATTTGTTTTTCCTGTCACGAGGACATCATCCAGATAAATAACAACCCGAGGTAAACCTTGTCAGATGAGGCCCAAGACAGATCCCTGTGGGACACCACCAGTCACATCCTCCCAATCTGAGTATTACCCTTTAATACCCCTTACCCATTTCAGAGCGGCACAGTGGCCAAGCGGTTAGCACTGCTGCCTCACAGGTTCGATTCTCAGCTTGGGTCACTGTCTGTGTAGAGTTTGCACGTTCCGTGCGGAGCTTGCGTGTTCTCCCCGTGTCTGCGTGGGTTTCCTCCGGGTGCTCCAGTTTCCTCCCACAGCCTAAAGATGTGCGGGTTAGGTGGATTGCCGTTCAGCGTCAGGGGGAGTAGTTAGGGTAAATGTATGGGGTGTGGGGATAGGGCCTGGGTGGGATTGTGATTGATGCAGGCTCGATGGGCCAAATGGCCTCCTTCTGCACTGTAGGGGGTCTATGATTCCAGTACAACAAATTTCCTTTACATGTGAACAATCATTTCTTCAATTCCACGGACTTCCACCTAAGTTAACAATCTCTTCTATGGGACTTTATCAAAAGCCTTCTGGAAGTCCATATAAACAACATCCACCGACTTGTCTCTGTCTGCCAATTTGACACCTCTTCAAAGAATTCTGTGAGGTTTGTCAGGCCTGGCCTACCCCTCACCAATCCGTGCCGACTCTCCCCTGAAATTTTTCAAGGTGATCAGTCACCCTCTCCTTCATCAATGACTCCAACGATTTCCCCACCACAGAACGGTGGCACAGTGGGTTAGCACTGCTGCGTCACAGAGCCAAGAACCTAGGTTTGATTCCCGGCTTGGGTCACTGTCTGTGCGGAGTCTGCACGTTCTCCCCCGTGTCTGCGTGGGTTTCCTCCGGGTGCTCCGGTTTCCTCCCACAGTTTGAAAGACGTGCTGGTTAGGGTGCATTGGCCGTGCTAAATTCTCCCTCGGTGTACCCGAACAGGCGCCGGAGTGTGGCGACTAGGGGATTTTCACATTAACTTCATTGCAGTGTTAATGTAAACCTACTTATGACGCGAAAAAATAATCTTTAAACTGGTCTGTAATTCCCTGGATTCCCTCTGTCACCCTTCTTAATGTAAGAAGCCTCAAGTTAAAATCCAACAATTTTATTTGGAATCACAAGCTTTCAAAGCACTGCTCCTTCATCAGGTGAGTGGAGAGTTGGGTTCACAAACACGGCATATATAGACAAAGACACAATTGCGAGATAATCGTTGGAATGCGAGTCTTTACAGGTACAGACAGTGCGAGTGGAGAGAGGGATAATCACAGGTTAAAGAGGTGTGATTTGTCTTAAGCCAGCACAGTTAGTATGATTTTGCAAGCCCAGGCCAAATGATGGGGGTTACATGTAGTGTGACATGAACCCAAGATCCCGGTTGAGGCTGTCCTCATGCGAGCGGAACTTGGCTATCAGTCTCTGCTCGGCAATTCTGCGTTGTCACGTGTCTTGGAGAACGCTTACCCGAAGATCAGAGGCTGAATGCCCGTGACCGCTGAAGTGCTCCCCAACAGGAAGAGCACACTCTTGCCTGGTGATTGTCGAGCGGTGTTCATCCATCCGTTGTCGTAGCGTCTGCATGGTTTCCCCAATGTACCATGCCTCGGGGCATCCTTTCCTGCAGCGTATCAGGTAGACAACGTTGGCCGAGTCGCAAGAGTATGTACCGTGTACCTGGTGTTCTCACGTGAGATGATAGCATCCATGTCGATGCTCCGAGGTGGCTGTGGCAGGGTTGTGTGGCGTTGTGGTCGCTGTTCTCCTGAAGGCTGGGTAGCTTGCTGCGTACAATGGTCTGTTTGAGGTTGCGCGGTTGTTTGAAGGGAAGCAGTTGGGGTGCGGGGAAGGTCTTGGCGAGATCTTCAGCTTCATCGATGACATGTTGAAGGAGAAGATGTCGTAGCTTCTCCGCTCCGCGGAAGTACTGGACGACGAAGGGTACTCTGTCCGCCGTGTTTGTCTTCTGAGGAGGTCGGTGTGGTTTTTCGCTGTGGCGTGTCGGAACTGTCGATCAATGAGTCAAGCGCCATACCCCGTTCTTACGAGGGCATCTGTTGCGATCCTCCTCATCTGAGCAGATCCTGTGTATACGGAGGGCGTGTCTGTAGGGGATGGCTCCAATGATTCCAAATAAACCTGTTGGACTTTAACCTGGTGTTGTGAGACTTCTTACCAGTCCAACGCCGGCATCTCCAAATCATGGCTACCGCCTTCTTCAAGAGCAGAACAACATGAGCCAATTTCCAGAACAGTGGTACGATTCCTGAATCTAGGGAACTGAAATATTATGGTTAGGGTACCAGCAATGTGCTCTCTTACCTCCTTTAACACACGTGGATGGAAACTATCAGGTCCTGGAGATTTGTCACACTTCAATTCCATCAGTTTCCCCATTATTGATGATTTATTTAGACCTTGTCCCTGATCCTCTGTTAGCTTCCTCGGGACTTCGGGCCAGCTATCCTCCCTTTCTATTGTGAATTCTGAAGCGAAATACTCATTTAGCGTGTCTGCCATTTCCCCATGGTCATTGCCCACACTCCCACCTTCAGTCTTCAAGTGGGCCTCGCGGAGGGCAAAGGCCTAGTGGTATTATCGCTAGACTATTAATCCGGAAACTCAACTAATGTCCTGGGGATCCGGGTTCGAATCCCGTCACGGCAGATGGTGAAATCTGGAATTAAGAATCTACTGATGAAACCATTGTCGATTGTTGGAAAAACCCATCTGGTTCACTAATGTCCTTTAGGGAAGGAAATCTGCCGTCCTTACCTGGTCTGGCCTACATGTGACTCCAGAGCCACAGCAATGTGGTTGACTCTCAACTGCCCTCGGGCAACTAGAGATGGATAATAAATGCTGGCCCAGCCAGCGATGCCCATGTCTCCCGAGTGAATAATAAAAACAATAGTGCTTTTAACCAAAACGGAAAATGCTGGAAAATCTCAGCCAACGTTTCGAGTCTAGATGACCCTTCATCAGTGACTCAAAACGTTGGCTCTATTCTCGCTCCGCAGAGGCTGTCAGACCTGCTGAGATTTTCCAGCATTTTCTGTTCCTGTTTCAGTATTTTGCTTTTATCTTGCTGCCTTTAACCAGTCACTTCCCCTTTCTATAACTATAAAATCTCCTCTTATTGTCATTTTATGTCCCTGGGTCTCTGGATTACCAGTCCACTGACAATACCACTACGCCACTGCCTCTACTCATTTATGCAGTTTGGTAACCCTTTGTCCTCCATACATGACCAGCGATAGTGAGAAAGAATAACTGAATGCACAGGGACACTTTGTGGGGAGATGGTGGTGTAGTGCCAATGTCACATGAACAGTAACCCACAGGCCCAGGTTAATGCCCTGGGGACAAGGATTCAAATCCCACCATGGCAACTATTGGAATTTAAATTCAATTAATACATTAGGAATTAAAAGTTAGTCTCAGTAAAGGGTAACCCAGTGGCACAGTGGTTAGCACTGCTGCCTCACAGCGCCAGGGATCCGGGTTCAATTCCCGGCCTTGGGTCACTGTCTATGTGGATACTGCACATTCTCCCCATTCAATTAAGTACTCCCTTGTCTTGTTACCTCTTTCAAAGTGCACCCCCACGCACTTATCAGGGTTAAATACCATCCGACACTGCTCTGTACATCTGACCAACCCATCTATATCTTCCTGTAACCCACGGTGGGTACAGTGGTTAGCACTGCTGCCTCACAGCGCCAGGGACCCGGGTTCAATTCCCAGCTTGGGTCACAGTGTGTGTGTGGAGTCTATACATTCTCCCCGTGTCTGCGTGTGTTTCCTCCGGGTGCTCCGGTTTCCTCCCACGGTCTGGAAGACATGCTGGTTAGAGGTATTGGCCATGCTAAATTTTCCCTCAGTGTACCCGAACAGGCGCCGGAGTGTGGCGACTCGGGGATTTTCACAGTAACTTCATTGTAGTGTTAATGTAAGCCTACTTGTGACACTAATAAATAAACTTTAACCACCGGGGAAAAGCATTGAGGGTTTATTCAGCCCTGTCGGGGGAACAGTCTGCAGATTGGAACACCCTTGAGGCTGATGTGCTTCTGTTTGAGTTCGTTCCAAAAACATACTGACAAAGACTTTTTAAAGAGAGAGTCTGACTTTTGCCGAAATTGCTTGGGGTAAAGAGGTGATTTTTGATGAATGGGACGAGACAATATAGACTAAATAGCGTTTTGAAAACTTTAGCAAAGTACTGTTAATGGAGGAATTTAAAAATAGCACTTAGAAGACCAGAAGGTTTCTAATATAAGGGGAGCTGCAATTCTGGCTGATACACCTGAACTATCCCACAGATATACAGGAGGCAGCAAGCCTTTATTTATAAACTCACAGAGCAGCTGGGGAGGTAGCCAGGCTGATAATGAACACAACACTGATCATTATGGGGAGGTATTGGCCTAGTGGTAATATCACGAGACTATTAATCCAGAAACTCAGCTAATGTTCTGGGGGACCCGGGTTCGAATCCCACCACGGCAGATGGTGGAATTTGAATTCAATGAAAAAAAAATCTGGAATTAAGGATCTACCGATGACCACGAAACCATTGTCGGAAAAACCCATCTGGTTCACTAATGTCCTTTAGAGAAGGAAATCTGCTGTCCTTACCCGGTCTGGCCTACATGTGACTCCAGAGCCACAGCAATGGGGTTCATAGAAATCATAGAATCATAGAAACCCTACAGTACAGAAAGAGGCCATTCGGCCCATCGAGTCTGCACCGACCACAATCCCACCCAGGCCCTACCCTCACATCTCGACATATTTACGCACTAATCCCTCTAACCTATGCATCTCAGGACACTAAGGGCAATTTTTAGCATGGCCAATCAACCGAACCCGCACATCTTTGGACTGTGGGAGGAAACCGGAGCACCCGGAGGAAACCCACGCGGACACGAGGAGAATGTGCAAACTCCACACAGTTGAGACACAGCACAGGTTGACTCTCAACTGCCCTCTGAACAAGGGCGACGAGGGATGGGCAATAAATGCTGGCCCAGCCAGTGACGCCCATGTCCCATGAATGAATTTTAAAAAAACATGGTGGAAGTAAAAAGACAAGATGCCCCTTAAAGAGACAACATGAGAGAGAAAAATGTTTCAAGGAGACAAAAATGTTTTATTGCCATAATAAAGGACCCAGAAAAGCAGAATCATGGAAGTCACAACCTAAATCAGCAGTTTGTGAGAGTGTCCAGTGTTTCTCCAGAGCATGCTGTACCACTAGGTAGAGCTGGTGAAAAACCAATAGCATCTAATGTATTTACAGTGGGTGCAAATCAGAACATGAGAGCTTTGGAGGTTCATATCTGAGGGTGATGATAAAGGACCCCAAGAGGATTTTTATCCTTCAGAATAAAGGTTTGGCACAAAGCTTAGTGTTAGCAAAAGAATCAAATGTTTTTCTCCCAGAGTTCATGAAATAGAAATGTATAGAATCCTTACAGTGCAGAAGGAGGCCATTTGGCCCATCATGTATGCACTGACCCAGGCCCTGACCCCGTAACTCCATGTATTTATCCTACTAATCCTCCTCATCTATATCACTAAAGGGCAATTTAGCATGGCCACTCAACCCAACCTGCACATCTTTGGAGTGTGGGAGGAAACCGGAGCACCGGGAGGAAACCCACGCAGACACGGGGAGAATGTGCAGACTCCGCACAGACGGTGATCCAAGCCGGGAATCGAACCTGGGTCCCTGGTGCTGTGAGGCAGCAGTGCTAACCACTGTGCCGCTGTGATGGAAATCGTTTCCTATTCCAGTGTGGAGAATGAATTTAAACTGTGCTTTAGTCGATGGGTCTGTTATTGTAGATGTGATGTTGAAATTGCCAATTAATAGCATTGATTTCATGCGAGGGATTAACTTTGCGAGGGATAAGGTGTTGATTTGATTTGATTTATTATTGTCACATGTACTGGGATATAGTGAAAAGTGTTGTTTCTTGCGCGCTATACAGACAAAATATACCATTCATAGAGAAGGAAAGGAGAGAGTGCAGAATGTAGTGTTACAGTAATAGCTAGAGTGTAGAGAAAGATCAGTTTAATATATGATAGGTCCATTCCAAAGTCTGATGGCAGCAGGGCAGAAGCTGGTCTTGAGTCGCTTGGTGCGTGATCTCAGACTTTTGTATCTTTTTCCCAACGGAAGACGATGGAAGAGAGAATGTCTGGGATACGTAGGGTCCTTGATTATGCTGGCTGCTTTGTCGAGGCAGCGGGAAGTATAGACGGAGTCACTGGATGTGAGGTTGGTTTGCGTGATGGACTGGGCTACGTTCACGACCCTTTATAGCAGCACGGTGGCACAGTGGTTAGCACTGCAGCCTCACGGTGCCAGGGACCAGGGTTGGTTTCCCGGCTTGGAACACTGTCTGTGTGGAGTTTGCACATTCTCCCCGTGCCTGCGTGGGTTTCCTCCGGGTGCTCTGGTTTCCTCCCACAATCTGAAAGACGTGCTGGTTAGGGGCATTGGCCATACTAAATTCTCCCTCAGTGTACCCAAACAGAGAGGCGGAATGTGGCGACTAGGGGATTTTTCACAGTAACTTCATTGCAGTGTTAATGTAAGCCTACTTGTGACACTAATAAATAAACTTTAAAACTTTAGTTCCTTGCGGTCTTGGTCAGAGCAGCAGCCATACCAATACATCCGACAAGAATACTCTCTATGGAGCATCTGTAACAGTCTGTCAACCCCTGGGGTTGAAGATAATTGACAACATGCTTATAGTAAGTTAAAGTTTATTTATTAGTCACAAGTAAGGCTTACATCAACATTGCAATGAAGTTACTGTGAAATTCCCCTAGTCATAGAATCATAGAAACCCTACAGCACAGAAAGAGGCCATTTGGCCCATCGAGTCTGCACCGACCACAATCCCACCCAGGCCCTACCCCCATATCCCTACACATTTACCCGCTAATCCCTCTAACCTACGCATCTCAGGACATTAAGGGGCAATTTTTAGCATGGCCAATCAACCTAACCCGCACATCTTTGGACTGTGGGAGGAAACCGGAGCACCCGGAGGAAACCCACGCAGACACGAGGAGAATGTGCAAACTCCCCACAGACAGTGACCCGAGCCGGGAATCGAACCCGGGACCCTGGAGCTGTGAAGCAGCAGTGCTAACCACTGTGCTACCGTGCCACCCACATTCTAGCGCCTGTTCGGGTCAATGCACCTAACCCTAACTTATTCTGAGGCTGTGCCCTCTGATCCTAGTCTCACCTACTAATGGGAACATCTTCTCCACGTCTGCTCTATCCAGACCTTTCAGGATTGTGTAGGCTTCAATGAGATCCCCCCTCATCCTTCTGAACTCCATTGCATACAGACCCAGCGTCCTCAAACGCTCCTCATACGTCAAACCTTTCATTCCCGGGGTCATTCTCGCGAACCTCCTCTGGACCCTCTCCTCTGGACCCTACCAAATAAACCTGTTGGACATTAACCTGGTGTTGTTAAACTTCTTGCCCTCTCCAGGGGCAGAGAGAGAGAGGCACTTTGAAGCGAAAAGACTTGTTTGGAGCGCACCTCTTATGCAATGGATTTTCGAGGCCGCATTAAAGTGCTGACCACAAAATTAAATTCAAAAAGAAGAAGTTGTGGCTCTTGCTCGGAAAGGGCTTGTGTTGTCTGGGAAGATTTAAATATATACAGAGAGAGAATGCAGGAAACTGCGAGCGATCATTTTAAAAGAATATCAAGAATTTTTGTTGGAATATAAATGTAATCTCAACAAGTTTCCCGAATCAGAGAAGGAGAACCATAATCCTGCATTTAAACAGGAAGGCAATTCAGATGTTTGACCAGCTGAACCTTTTTATTTGCAGGTTTAGACGTTCAGAAGTTGTAAAAGTTACGAAAGGCAATGGGGATCAAGTGTTATAACTTGGGACAAGTGGTTCTTAGGCTAATTCAAAAGGCAAGACATACTGGCATTGGAGGCAGTCTAGAGAAGGTTCACTAGGTCAATCCTGGGTATGGGGGGATTTTCTGATGAGGAAATGTTGAGTAGGTTGGTCTTTTGCTCATTGGAGTTTGGAAGAATGAGAGGCGACCTTATCGAGACATTTCGGATTCTCAGGGGGTTTGACAGGGTTGATGCTGAGAGGTCGTTTCCCCTCTTGTGGGAGAGTCTGGGACCAGAGGACATAATCTGGGGAGTGAGGGGGTCGCCCATTGAAGACGGAAATGAGGAGGAATTTCTTCTCTCAGAGGGTGAGTGAATCTGTGGGATACTTTACTGCAGAGGCTGGGTCATTGAGTGTGGTTCAAGGCTGAGATAGACAGGTTATTAATCAGTAAGGGAATCGAGGGTTATGGGGATGAAGTGGGGAAGTGGAGTTGAGGATTGTCACATCACGGTTAGCAGCCGGGTGGCACAGTGGTTAGCACTGCTGCCTCACAACGCCAGGGACCCGGGTTCAATTCCGGCCTCTGGTCACTGTCTGTGTGCAGTCTGCATGTTCTCCCCGTGTCTGCGTGGGTTTCCTCCGGGTGCTCTGGTTTCCCCCCCACAGTCCAAAGATGTGCGGGTTAGGTTGATTGGCCATGCTAAATTGCCCCTTAGTGTCAGGGGGATTAGCAGGATAAATATATGGGGATGGGACCTGGGTGGGATTGTTGTCCGTGCAGGCTCGGTGGGCCAAATGGCCTCCTTCTGCACTGTAGATTCTATGATATTCTATGACATCAGATCAGTCATGATCTCATTGAATGGCAGAGCAGACTCGATGGGCCAAATGGCCTAATTCTGCTCCTACGTCTTATGCAGCTCTGAGCAGTTCAGAGATGATTCACTCGACTGATTCCTGGGATTAAGTGGTTATCAAATGAGGAAAGGTTAGACAGGTTGGGCCTGTATTCACTGGAGTTTGGAAGAATATGATCTGATGTTCCAATATAGTTATAAGGAGAGGCTGGATAGACTGGGACTTTTTTCTCTGGAGCATAGAAGGCTGGAGGGTGATCTTATAGAGGTCTATAAAATAATGAGGGGCACAGATCAGCGAGATAGTCAACATCTTTTCCCAAAGGTAGGGGACTCTAAAATTAGAGGGCATAGATTTAAGGTGAGAAGGGAGAGACACAAAAAGATCCAGAGGGGCAATTATTTCACACAGAGGGTGGTGAGGGTCTGGAACGAGCTGCCAGGGGTAGTAATAGAGGCGGGTACAATTTTGAATTTTTAAAAAGCAGTTAGACAGTTACATGGGTAAGATGGGTATAGAGGGATATGGGCCAAATGCGGGCAATTGGGACTAGCTTCAGGGTTTAAAAATAAGGGAGGCATGGACTAGTTGGGCCGAAGGACCTGTTTCCATGCTGCAAACCTCTATGACTCTATCGTGAGGGGTATTGACGGGGTGGAGGCTGAGTGGATATTTCTCCTAGCAGGCCGGCACACTGCTCGCTGGCAGTGGGATTTTATAGTCACACCATTGTCAATAGGGTTTCCCATTAAATGCACCCCTCACTGCCAGGAACCCTGCGGCATGGGTGTGCCATTGGCGGGACTGCAAGACCCCGTAGGCGTAAACAGCAAGATTTCAGTTTAAAAATAAGTGTCTCCCATTTAATACACAGATCATAGAATCCTAGAATCATATAGGGCAGGAGGAGGACACTTGGCCCAACGAGTCTGCACAGACTCTCTGACAGAGCATTTTACCCAGGCCCTATCCTCACAACCCCATGTATTTACTCCACTAATCCCCCTGCACATCTTTAGACACTAAAGGGCAATTTAGCATTGCCAATCCACCCAACCTGCACATCTTTGGAGACTAGGGGCAATTTATCATGGCCAATACTCCTAACTCGCACATCTTGGGACACTAAGGGACAATTTAGCATGGCCAATCCCCCTAATCTACACATCTTTGGATACTAAGTGACAATTTAGCATGGCCAATCCACCCAACCTGCACATCTTTGGAGACTAGGGGCAATTTATCATGGCCAATCCACCCAACGTGCACATCTTGGGACATTAAGGGACAATTTAGCATGGCCAATCCCCCTAACCTGCCAGGCTGTAGCCTAGTGGTATAGGTCACTGAATTGGTAAACCACAAACCCTAAGGGGTTCCAGGGTCAAATCTCACCATGGTAGATGGTAAATCATCCTGTGGCAGGCAACAAAAGAAAAATCCCCCTAACCTACACATCTTTGGACACTAAGTGACAATTTAGCATGGCCAATCCACCTTCCCTGCACTTCTTGGGACACTGAGAGGCAATTTAGCATGGCCAATCCACCTAACCTACATATCTTTGGACGCTGAGGGAGAATTTAGCATAGCCAATCCAACTAACCCGCACATCTTTGGAGTGTGGGAGGAAATCCACGCAGACATGGGGAGAATGTACAAACTCCACACAGTCACCCAGTTGGAATCGAACCCGGGTCCCTGGCGCTGTGAGGCAGCAGTGCTAATGAATTTTTAAAAAAATATGTGCCACTCCGACCAGGAGCAATTAAGTGATCGGGTAACAAACTCTGGGCTAGCCCACATCCCATTAAAAAATGATGATACAAAGTTCTGGGACTCTTCAAGTTGTGCAGGTTACCTCCCCTTGCCAATGCAGACAGGCACTGGGTGTAGAAAATCTCTGTGGACCGAAGGGTTAATTTTGCACACACACACCAGTCAGTGACGTGGGTGAAAGTGAAAGTTGGTTGTATTTTCCTGGAAAGACTCAGCTTTTTTTGGGGGGGGGGTGGTTTCTGTGAAATGGGGGAAGAGCTCAGGGGGGGGGTGGACTCTGCACAAACT
Source organism: Mustelus asterias (assembly GCF_964213995.1). Taxonomy (NCBI): domain Eukaryota; kingdom Metazoa; phylum Chordata; class Chondrichthyes; order Carcharhiniformes; family Triakidae; genus Mustelus; species Mustelus asterias. The sequence continues at coordinate 15,163,056 of NC_135821.1, forward strand.
GACACAAGGTGGGTTGGGAGAAGAGAGAGGGCAGGCCCCCTTACCCGGCTCAGCCCGGTCGCCGGGACTGCTGCACTCTCCGCCAGGCACACACAAGAGGCAATGCTTCCACAACCCCGCGCCTCGCTAACACAGCCACAAAGCGCTTACCAGCTCGACTCCCCGCAGTGGCGCTGCTTGCAAAGCTTCCAGCACTCCAATGACCGCCCCCCGCCATCTGATTCCTCTGCAGTTGGTGCGCTGAACCTGGACACAAAGCAAAGTAACATGAGTTCATGAACAGAGTGAGTAAACTTTTCTTAAAATGAAAAAAAAACACCTTAAAAAACTTTTTTTTAATAGAAATAAATTTTTGCTAAACAGTTTTTTAAAAATTGTTTTAAAAAAAACTGTTGAATTTTTTGTTGAAAAATCCTCTTATTGAAAAACTTTCTGTTGGGGAAAAAAACTTTTGTGGGAAAACTATTTGTTGTACAAACCTTGTGTTGAAAAACTTGTTAGTTTACAATTTTATGGCTTAGTGTTTAAAAAATCTTTGTAAAACTTTTTGTTTTAAAAAAACATTTTTTATTTAAAAAAAAACTTTTTGGTTACCAAAACCTTTTTCTGGTTTAAAAAAAACTACTTTTTCTGGTTACACAAAAAGGGCGGCACAGTGGTTAGCATTGCTGCTCCTCACAGCGCCAGGGATCTGGGTTTGGTTCCCAACTTGGGTTATTGTCTGTGTGGAGTCTGTACGTTCTCCCTGTGTCTGTGTGGGTTTCCTCCGGGTGCTCCAGTTTCCTCCCACAGTCCAAAGATGCGCAGCTTCGGTGGATTGGCTATGCTAAATTGCCTCTTAGTGTCAGGGGGACTAGTAGGGTAAATAGGTGGGGTTACGGGAATATGGCCTGGGTGGAATTGTGATTGGTGCAGACTCGATGGGCCGAATAGCCTCCTTCTGCACCGTAGGGATTCTATGCTGCTTCGCAGCGTCAGGGACCTGGGTTTGATTCCCGGCTTGGGTCACTGTCTGTGCGGAGTCTGCACGTCCTCCCCGTGTCTGCGTGGATTTGCTCCGGTTTCCTCCCACAGTCCGAAAGACGTGCTGGTTAGGGTGTATTGGCCGTGCTAAATTCTCCCTCAGTGTACCCGAACAAGTGGCCGGAGTGTGACGACTAGGGGATTTTCACAGTGACTTCAAACAGTGTTAATGTAAGCCTACTTGTGACAAATAAATAAAGTTTTTATAAACTTTTTTCTGGGTTTAAAAAAAGGTTTTAAACATTACCTGATGCTGGTTTGAGTTCAAACTCATTTTTCTAAAATGATTATTTTTCCAAGAGTGAATCAATTCTAGAATTTAATTTGGTGGGTCTATTTTTATTCTGGTCGTCAAACTTTGCATTCAAACTCTTTGCTGGAAAAGAAACCCTCGTGAGCGTTCGGAGGTAGTGTTTCAGTTGCTGGCACTGAAGCTTACTGAGCAATGCTGTCAGTATTTATTTGGATGTTGCTGGAGCTTTGAAATATTCTGCCCAGTCTCCGGGAAATGCTGTTTTGAATGTGGAGCAGGTGAAGAGGTTACATTTCAAATGCTGACGACAGATACTTAGCACCCTGAAATGGAGAGGGCATTTTCTAAATGTTAAATAAATATGAGATTAGAAAAACGCAGAAAATGTTGTCGGAGGGGGATACTCTGGCAGCAGAGTTTGGAGTACACTCTGACTCCAAAATGTGCAGGGATTGGCCATGCTAAATTACCCCTTAGTGTCCAAAGATGTGTAGATTAGTGGGGTAAATATGTAGGGTTATGGGGTGAGGGAGGTGGGCCTGGGTAAGGGCGGCGCAGTGGCACAGTGTTTAGCATTGCACCCTCACAGCGCATGGGACCTGGGTTCGATTCCGGCCTCGGGTGACTGTCTGTGTGGAGTTTGCACGTCCTCCCCGTGTATGTGTGGATTTCCCCCGCGTGCTCCGGTTCCCTCCCACAGTCCAAAGCTACGCAGGTTAGGTGGGTTGGCCATACTCTATTGCCCCTTAGTGTCAGGGGGATTAGCAGGGTAAATACGTGGGGTTACGGGGATAGGGCCTGGGTGGGATTGTTGGTGCAGGCTCGATGGGCTGTATTGCCTCCTCTGCACTGTATGATTCTATGATACTTAGGATGGTCTTTCGGAGAGTTAGTGCAGACTGGTGCTGAATAAGCTCCTTCTGTACTGTAGGGATTATATGATTCGTAAGATGCTCTTTCAAAGAGTTAGTGCAGCCTCAATGGGCTGAATGGCCTCCTGTACTGTAGGGATTATATGATTCGTAAGATGCTCTGTCGGCGAGTTGGTGCAGATTTGATGGGCCGAATGTCCTCTTCCTATAGTATAGGGATTCTCTGATTATTAAGATGCTCTGTCGGTGAGTCAGTGCAGACTCGATGGGCCGAATGTCCTCCTTCTGTATTGTAGGGATTCTATAAACTTTTCACGTTTTCTAGTGTGTCTCCTTCGTCAGAAGTGGAAGATATGTGAACTCTCTTTTCGTCCAGTTTGGACGAAACAAAATAGTAATCTTCCTGTCTCCAACTCCGGTGCAGGTTTCCTCACTGAAATGTGAACCTCTCTTTCCCCGTATGGAGGTTTTTTTTAGCTGCTGACGTGTATTCTGAGCCTTTCCGCCATTTCCATAGAATGGTTACAGCGAGGTCGTTTGGCACATCATGGCTAGGATGTCTCCTCGACAGGGGGAAGGGAGCTGGGGAACTGAGTTAGGCCCCGCTCGCTCAGCCTTTCCCCACAGCCACCTTTATTTCTTTCCCATTCAGGTGCATTCTGTAAATGCTGATTGAACCAGCTTCCCGGGCCTGGGAATTCCAGATCCCAACCGCTCGCTGCCCCCATCTCCTCACCCTTAGTGCTTTTGTCAGTCACCTTCTTTCCCACAGTAGGAGGAAAAAACGGAAATGGGAGCACTGATCCAAACTGTTTTGCCCCACAGCCCCGGCATTCAGGTGGTACAGTGGTTAGCATTGCTGCCTCACAGCGCCAGGTACACAAGTTCAATTCCAGCCGCAGGTGACAGTGTGGAGTTTGCACGTTCTTCCTGTGTCTGCGTGGGTTTCCTCCGGGTGCTCTGGTTTCCTCCCACAGTCCAAAGATGTGCAGGTTAGGTGGATTGGCTATGTTAAATTGCCCCTTAGTATCCAAAGATGTGCAGATTAGGTGGATTACCCATGCTAAATTGCCCCTTAGTATCCAAAGATGCGTAGGTTATGGGAATTAGCCATGCTAAATTGCCCCTTAGTGTCCAAAGATGTGCAGGTGAGGTGGATTGGCCAATGTAAATTGCCCCTTAGTGTCCCAAGATGGGCGGGCGGATGAGGTGGATTGGTTATGCTAAATTGCCCCTTAGTGTCCAAAGTTGTGTAGGTTATGGTGGATTGGTCATGCTAAATTGCCCCTTAGTGTCCAAAGTTGTGTAGGTTATGGTGGATTGGTCATGCTAAATTGCCCCTTGGTGTCCAAAGACGTGCAGGTTAGGTGGATTAACCATACTAAATGGTCCCTTAGTGTCAGGGGATTAGCGGGGTAAATACATGGGGTTATGGGGATAGGGTGGGATAGTTGTCGGTGCAGGCTCGATGGGCCAAATGGCCTCTTCCTGCACTGTAGGGATTCTATGATTCGTATTCTTTGATCTCCAATTCCCGTGACTGAAGTCCCTCGTCCCTGGAACTGTTTCTGTTCAATCAACTCTGCACCCTCACTGAAATTCCTCAGACCCTCTGCTAGGTCTGGTGCCCAGAGTTGGATACAAAACCCCAGCGAAGGTGGAAGGTTCATCGTAACAGTTTTGCTTCTGTATTGTGTGCCTCGATTTATCAGATTTCATTTCCCATGATGTGGCGAAGGCCGTTTTGTGTCTGAGCCCGAAATCTATTTGCCTGAAGCAGAGGTTCTTCGACTCTTCTGTTGAAGGGAGGCAGTGGCGCAGTGGTATTGTCACTGAACTAGAAATCCAGAGACCCAGGGCGATACGGTGGGGTTCGAATCTCACCACAGCAGATGGTGAATTCAATAAAAACTCTACAATTAAAAGTCTAATAATGAGCACAAAACCATTGTTGTAAAAACCTATCTGGTTTCGCTAATGTCCTTTAGGGAAGGAAATCTGCCATCCTTACCCGATTTAGCCTACATGTGACTCCAGAGCCACAGCAATGTGGTTGACTCTCAACGGCCCTCTGAAGCGGCCAAGCAAGCCACTCAGTTCAAGGGCAACTAGGGATGGGCAATAAATGCTGGCCCAGCCAGCGATGCCCACATCCCATGAACGAATGAAAAAAATGCACTTCCTGCTCCCTGAATAAAATACTGCCAGACTATTGTAAATACTGGCATGCCCTGGGACCCCGCCCCGCCTTGTCACCATGCACCAGTGCGTTCTGGGATACAGGGCTGGAAAAGGTTGCTAGGCCGTGTGGGGCGGAGAGGTGGGGGGCAGGCAGGGGCGCGAGCGGAAATGTCAGCCAATCGAGCAATGTTGAGTGGGCTGCAGTTGAACGAGGGAGAAGCTGGAGAATGAGGCAGAGCGAGAAGGAATGGCTGAAAGGATACAAGTCCAATGACCCCCTTTAAGATGACAGCCATCTAATAAAGGATCACAAAACCAGATCAGGCCGGGTCTGTGCATCACAGAACCAGCAACAAGTTAGAGGCCTACTGATTCGATTTGATTTATTATTGTCACGTGTATTAACATACAGTGAAAAGTATTGTTTCTTGCGCGCTGTACATACAAAGCATACCGTTCATAGAGTACATCGGGGAGAAGCAAAGGAGAGAGTGCAGAATGTAGTGTTACAGTCATAGCTAGGGTGGAGAGAAAGATTAGCTTAATATATGACAGGACCATTCAAAGGTCTGACAGCAGCAGGGAAGAAGCTGTTCTTGAGTCGGTTGGTACGTGACCTCAGACTTTTGTATCTTTCTCCCAACGGAAGAGAGAATGTCCGGGGTGTGTGGGGTGCTTAATTATGCTGGCTGCTTTGCCGAGGCAGCGGGAAGTGTAGACAGAGTCAATGGATGGGAGGCTGGTTTGCGTGATGGACTGGGCTATGTTCACGACCCTTTGTAGTTTCTTGCGGTCTTGGACAGAGCAGGAGCCCAGACCAAGCTGTGATACAACCAGAAAGAATGCTTTCTATGGTGCATCTGTAAAAGTTGTTAAGCCGTAGCTGACATGCCAAATGTCCTTAGCCTCTTGAGAAAGTAGAGGTGTTGCTGGACTTTCTTGACTATAAGTCGGCGTGGAGGGACCAGGACAGGTTGTCCTGTCTGAGAAATGGCACTCGCGGGTTCATAGGATGTCTGCTTGAGACAATAGTATTTCTTTTAGATGTACCGTAAGAAGTCTCACAACACCAGGTTAAAGTCCAATAGGTTTATTTGGTAGCACTAGCTTTCGGAGCGCTGCTCCTTCCATCAGGTGAGTGGGAGTTGTGTTCACAAACAGGGCATATATAGACACACAAACTCAATTTACAAGATAATGGTTGGAATGCGAGTCTTGACAGATAATCAAATAAACCTGTTGGACTTCAACCTGGGGTTGTGAGACTTCTTACTGTGCTTCACCCAGTCCAACGCCGGCATCTCCACATCTTTTAGATGTAGCAAACACTGGATCTATTTCTTTGCTTGCACCCCCTTGTGGCAAGGGCAGATCACAATGCAGCAAACGTGTAGCCACATGCAGAGTTACGGAGAAATTAGGTGTTATTTGGCAGCAGGCAGTCATAGTGCAATACTTAAATCAACAGTTGTTGGTTTAATAAGTGTTTCAGGTTCAGTTGCAGATGCCAAATCATCTCCCTCCCAAACCGCCCGTCAAACAGCAAGGCCAACAACTGCCCACTAGTGAATTCATATCGATTTTCACACCTCGAGGATGTCATGAGTTTCTGGAACCTCGATTGGTTTTACTTTCCCAGTGCATTTCATGGAACAAGACCCTTTTGTTTGAACTTGGCTGCGCTCCCATCGTTCCAGATTATCTGGAGAACCCTGGCTTTGATCCCATGGTTGGTTAGAGCCAATCGCAGCTTTGCACCCATGAGCTTTTCAGCTCCCTGTGGTGGAGTTGGATAGTAAATGCGTGGGGTTGCGGGGATAGGGTGTGTGGGCTGGGAGGGGCGGGGGGGGGGGGGGGTGGAAAGGAGAAGGGCCACGGGTAAGATGCTCTTTTGGAGAGCCAGTGCGGATTCGATGGGCAGAATGGGCTCCTCCTGCACTGCAGAGATTTTGTGATTCTAGCTCAGATCAGCGTCTCCAAGGGAATGGAAAATACCCAATGCGTCAGCGTGCACTGAGCAGAGGAACCACACAGCCCAGAAAACCTTGCAATTTAGCATGTCCAATCCACCCTAACCTGCACATCTTTGGACACTAAGGGGCAATTTAGCATGGCCAATCCACCCTAACCTGCACATCTTTGGACACTAAGGGGCAATTTAGCATGGCCAATCCACCCTAACCTGCACATCTTTGGACACTAAGGGGCAATTTAGCATGGCCAATCCAGCTAACCTGCACATCTTTGGATACTAAGTGACAATTTCTCAGAAGACTAAGGAAATTTGGCATGTCAGCTACGACTCTCACTAACCTTTACCGATGCACTATAGAAAGTATTCTTTCTGGTTGTGTCACAGCTTGGTATGGCTCCTGCTCTGCCCAAGACCGCAAGGAACTACAAAAGGTCGTGAATGTAGCCCAATCCATCACTCAAACCAGCCTCCCATCCATTGACTCTGTCAACACTTCCCGCTGCCTCGGCAAAGCAGCCAGCATGATTAAGAATCCCACGCACCCCGGACATTCTCTCTTCCACCTTCTTCTGTCGGGAAAAAGTCTGAGGTCACGTACCAACTGACTCAAGAACAGCTTCTTCCCTGCTGCTGTCAGACTTTTGAATGGACCTACCTCGCACTAAGTTGATCTTTCTCTACACCCTAGCTGTGACTGTAACACTACATTCTGCACTCTCTCCTTTCCTCCTCTATGAGCGGAATGCTTTGTCTGTATAGCGCGCAAGAAACAATACTTTTCGTAATATTAATACACGTGACAATAATAAATCAAATCAAAATCAGATCAATTTAGCATGGCCAATCCAGCTAACCTACACATATTTGGACACGAAGATGCAATTTAGCATGGACAATCCCCCTAACCGACACATTGAAAGCTGATAAATTATCCAGCGTAACTGTGGTTGGGTTGCCTTTGAACATTCTTAACACAAGAAATTGCACTTGCACTGTGAAAGAGTTAACTATTTCCCCCAAACTGACTCTGACATCCTGAGCAGAGTTTGCCATTACTCTTCCAGAGCAGCGCAAGGAACCCTGCGAAGGAAGCCCAGGGTTTCAGCGGAGATAAAGAATGGCAGTAACTGGAGACACTTCAAATGTTATCTCATCCATCACGGTTTCCTCTAGTGACCTTTCCAATGAATTAACAGGCTGGAATGCTGCCAGTCCACCTCCGTCCCCACCCCCAACCAGAGGCTGATACTGAAGCTCTCTCAGCAAAGCTTTAGGATGTGTGCATGTTAAGGGTGGTAATCATTTAAATTCCCAACAGTTTAGGGGCAGTGGTTAGCACTGCTGCCTCACAGCGCCAGGAACCCGGGTTCGATTCTCGGCTTGGGTCACTGTCTGTGTGGAGTCTGCACATTCTCCCCGTGTCTGCGTGGGTTTCCTCCGGGTGCTCCGGTTTCCTCCCACACTCCGAAAGACGTGCTGGTTAGGGTGCATTGGCCGTGCTAAATTCTCCCTCAGTTTACCCGAACAGGCGCCAGAGTGTGGCGACTAGGAGATTTGCACAGTAACTTCATTGCAGTGTTAATGTAAGCCAACTTGTGACACTAATAAATAAACTTAAACTTTAAGACGCTGCAACTGTCCAGAATTATGGTGGGTCATGGAAGGCTATTCCTGCCCCCTCTCGCCAGTCGCTGCTCCCCCCCCCCTTGCTGGTCGCTGCTCCCCCCCCCCCCCGCCCCCGCCCCCGCCCCCTCTCGCCAGTCGCTGCTCCCCCCCCCGCCCCCTCTCGCCGTTCGCTGTGCCCCCCCCGCCCCCTCTCGCCTGTCACTGTTCCCCCGCCCCCTCTCGCCGGTCGCTGTGCCGTGGTCCTGGCTATTCCCCAATGCCGGCTGATGTGCGACTACCCCTGGCTGTGATGTTCTCCATGCTGCTGATCAGTGACGCGGCTGATATAATAATCACCCAGTGAACTACTCTGGGTCTGTTGTTACACAAATCAAGCTGGCACGCTGAATAGGGAGTCAGACTGGGAAAATAAATGTTAATACCTGGGAGGTGCAAAGGGCAGGAAAGGTTCCATTTTCCCTGTTCCTCACGTTAACCTGAATCCACTGTTATAGATAAGAAATATTTTTGCTCTGAGACTCGGCAATGAAAGTTTGCCAGTCAGCGGCGAGGAAGTTGTTTGGTCTCCTTCTGTTATAATGGCTTGGCTTGTCATATCATAGGGGGAGGCCATTCAGTCCATCACGCCTGCTCCACCATTTAATATAATTAGATTTGATTTATTATTGTCACGTACTGGGATACAGTGAAAAGTATTGTTTCTTGCGCACGACACAGACAAAGCATACCTCGTCAAGTGCACAGGGGAGAAAGAAAGGTGAAGGTGCAGAATGTAGTGTTACAGACATAGCTAGGGTGTAGTTTAATTTCAGGTAGGTCCATTCAAAAGTCTGATGGCAGCAGGGAAGAAGCTGTTCTTGAGTCGGTTGGTACGTGAGCTCAGAATTTTGTGCCTTTTTTCCCGATGGATGAAGGTGGAAGGGAGAATGTGCATGGGGTCCTTGATTATGCTGGCTGCTTTTCCGAGGCAGTGGGAAGTGTGGACGGAGTCAATGGATGGGAGGCTGGTTTGCCTGATGGACTGGGCTTCGCTCACGACCCTCTTTAATTTCTTGCGGTCTTGGACAGAGCAGGAGCCATACCAAGCTGTGATACAACCAGAAAGAATGCTTTCTATGGTGCATCTGTAAAAGTTGGTGAGAGTCGTAGCTGACATGCCAAATTTCCTTAGTCTCCTGAGAAAGTAGAGGCGTTGGTGGGGCTTTCTTAACTATAGTGTCGGCATGGGGGGACCAGGACAGGTTGTTGGTGATCGATCATGTTTGATTGGACTCGCTATCCCCATAACCCTTTCTGTTATTGTTAATCATAAGAACATAAGAACTAGGAGCAGGAGTAGGCCATCTGGCCCCTCGAGCCTGCTCTGCCATTCAATAAGATCATGGCTGATCTTTTTGTGGACTCAGCTCCACTTACCCGCCCGCTCACCATAACCCTTAATTGCTTTGCTGTTCAAAAATCTATCTATCCTTGCCTTAAAAACATTCAATGAGGTAGCCTCAACTGCTTCACTGGGCAGGGAATTCCACAGATTCACAACCCACTGTGTGAAGAAGTTCCTCCTCAACTCAGTCCTAAATCTGCTCCCCCTTATTTTGAGGCCATGCCCCCTAGTTCTAGTTTCACCTGCCAGTGGAAACAACCTCCCTGCTTCTATCTTATCTATTCCCTTCATAAGCTTATATGTTTCTATAAGATCCCCGTCATTCTTCTGAACTCCAATGAGTATAGCCCCAGTCTACTCAGTCTCTCCTCATAAGCCAACCCTCTCAAATCCGGAATCAACCGAGTGAATCTCCTCTGCACCCCCTCCAGTGCCAGTGTATCCTTTCTCAAGTAAGGAGACCAAAACTGTACACAGTACTCCAGGTGTGGCCTCACCAGCACCTTATACAGCTGCAACATAACCTTGCTGTTCTTAAATTCTAGAGAATTTCAAAAATTCCAGTTACATAGAACATAGAACAGTACAGCATAGAACAGTACAGCACAGAACAGGCCCTTCGGCCCACGATGTTGTGCCGAGCTTTATCTGAAACCAAGATCAAGCTATCCCACTCCCTATCATCCTGGTGTGCTCCATGTGCCTATCCAATAACCGCTTAAATGTTCCTAAAGTGTCTGACTCCACTATCACTGCAGGCAGTCCATTCCACACCCCAACCACTCTCTGCGTAAAGAACCTACCTCTGATATCCTTCCTATATCTCCCACCACGAACCCTATAGTTATGCCCCCTTGTAATAGCTCCATCCACCCGAGGAAATAGTCTTTGAGTTTGCCCCAATCTCTCTTTACAAGACAGTCCCGTCATCCCTGGAACATCTGGTGAACCTTCATTGCACTCCCTCCATGGCAATAATATACTTTCTGAGGTAAGGGGGCGGGAGGGGTGGCGGCACAGTGGTTAGCACTGCTGCCTCACAGCTCCAGGGACCTGCGTTCGATTCCCGGCTTGGGTCACTGTCTGTGTGGAGTCTGCACGTTCTCCCCGTGTCTGTGTGGGTTTCCTCCGGGTGCTCTGGTTTCCTCCCACAGTCCAAAGATGTGCGGGTTAGGTGGATTGGCCATGTTAAAATGCCCCCGAGTATCAGGGGGACTAGCCAGGGTAAATACGTGGGGTTATGGGGATAGGGCCTGGGTGGGATTGTTGTCGGTGCGGGCTTGATGGGCTGAATGGCCTCCTTCTGCACTGTAGAGATTCTATGGTAAGGGGACCAAAACGTAACGCAGTACTCCCGGTGCGGGGCTAACTAAGCTTCATTACAATTGAAGCAAGACCTCTTGTGATAAAGGCTAACCGTCCGTTAGCCTTCCTGACAGTTTGTGAGATGGTAATAGATCCCAGTGGCACAAGTTGCAACAACGGTGTGAGAAACGGGACGATGTAACTGGTGAATGATGTGCGTGATTCTGTCTGTCTGGGATTTGATGGTGTTGTGTTGAGCTGAGCTGTGAGATAATCCTTCCTATTTCCAGGGAAATATTTCCCCTGCAACTGTTTGTTCCAGGGGTGTGAATAGTCTGGGCAAATGGAGCGTGGAAAGGCTTACTGTTTTCCACCACTTCAACTTTGAATGTTTTTGGAACATTTCCCCCCCTGAGGTTAATGGCTAAATGTCAGCAGATTATTGTTCTTGTGAGTTGGAGACTGAGGGTTGAGCCAGGATTCCAGTTTATATTTGGTAACATGTGTTCCTAACCTCAACCCAACCCTTGTCCGACCTCTGCAGATGGAGGGACCTACCCCCTCCCCAACGCTCCCCTCCCCCAATCCTTCAAATGCCAACATAACCAACCAGGACATGGAAACTGCTCACTTCGAATTACTGCTATGAACATCACATAGACCCGAGGCAACTCCCCAGTCCCACAGAAAAGCCCCCCACTCTACAAAAAAGGAACCCTCCAATCCCCCACCCACCCATCAACACCCCTGTCAGGGAATCCCCAGGGACTCTCTTCCTCAACCTAGCCTCCCCCACCACCCCCTACCCCCCCCGCCCCCCCCCCTCCCCCAGAAACTCACCTACTACCTCCCAGATAAAGATCCCCCCACCCCCAATCTGGAGGTCTACTCAGCAACAGGTGCACGTGGTGGCACAGTGGTTAGCACTGCTGCCTCACAGCGCCAGGGACCCGGGTTCAAATCCCAGCTCGGGTCACTGTCTGTGTGGAGTTTGCACATTCTCCCCCGTGTCTGCGTGGGTTTCCTCCGGGTGCTCCCACAGTCCGAAAGATGTGCGGGTTAGGTGGATTGGCCATGCTAAATTCACTCTTAGTGTCAGGGGGGACTAGCAGGGTAAATACGTGAGGTTACGGGGATAAGGCCTGGGTGGGATTGTGGTCAGTGCAGCCTCGATGGGTTGAATGGCCTCCTTCTGCACTGTATGGATTCCTCTATTCTATTTCCATCCCTAAAGGGACATTCGTGAACCAATTAACTACAATTGCTAATTTTACGGTCAACATTACTGAGATTAGCTTCATATTCCAGATTTTTATTAATTGTATTTAAATTCCACCAGTTGCCGCGGTGGGATTTGAACCCATGTTCCCCCAGAGCATTAGCCTGGGCCTCTAGATTATTGGTGGGTGAGGGAAATATCATTGAGGCATGCAAGGGGAAACGAGATAGCTACAGGAGGAAGAGAGGAGTTGAAAGATGTGTTGACCGTGTGAGGTAAAGGCAGGAAGAGACACATGAAAGACATAAGCACTGGCGTAGACTAATTAGACCTCTTTCTATGAATGTTGTTAATTGTGTGTAACAAAGTGTATCAGAGCTTACTCCGAGGCACATTAGTCTTACAGGAAGGGGCTTATTTTTTTTCTCTTTCATAATGCAGCTTTCAGAGCTATGAAACCCTTACAACAATGGATTGTGATTTGTGATACACTAATAACGCTGTGTTGTTCGATTCTCTGGAGATCTTGTGGGCGCAGTGGGTTAGTGTCCCTACCTCTGAGCCAGAAGCTCCGGGTTCGAGTCCCACCCCAGGACTTGATGGCCAGGGAAGGTGCGATCATAATGCGGCCAAACAGGTTGAATGTCAACCTGCAAAATCCTTCCAAACACGCCAATGGCTGGCGGTAAGAGTGGAAGAGTCTCCTGGTCAGCCATGTTTGATGTAGAGTGGCGCCCCTCAAGCTATAAGCCCCCTGGCCACAGACTAGCGACCTGTTCTGGGAATTACTCGCGATGGGAGCAGATGAAAGTCTGCCTTAGTGTGCCACTAGGTGTGGGAAGAGGATTGGAATGTCTGTTAGCAGATGGATATCTACCGTTTTGGAGATGGTCGCCGGTACTTGTTTCCAACCTCGGTCAACATCTTCAAGGGACGGAGAGGGGGAGTCATCGGAGAAGTAAATGACCATAATAATGACAACAGGAGAAAAGAACTGGAGGCAGGAGTTGGACATTCGGGCCCTCGAGCCTACATTCAATGCATTCATGGCTGATCTCACCTTGGCCTCATCTCCATCTTCCTGCTCCCCATAACCCTTCATCCCGCTAATTAAAAACTACCTATCTCCTCCTCAAATTTGTTTACCTGCAAAGACTCGCATTCCAACCATTGTCTCGCAATTGTGCCTCTGTCTATATATGCCGTGTTTGTGAACCCAACTCTCCACTCACCTGACGAAGGGGCAGCGCTCCAAAAGCTCGTGCTACCAAATAAACCTGTTGGACTTTAACTTGGTGTTGTGAGACTACTTATTGAACGTAGACATTGTTCTGGGTGTTGAATTTTATTTTATTTATTTATTTTTTATTCATTTGTGGGCGTCACTGACTGTCCAGCATTTATTGCCCATCCCTAGTTGTCCTTGGAGGGCAGTTGGGAGTCAACCACATTGCTGTGGCTCTGGAGTCACATGTAGGCCAGACCAGGTAAGGATGGCAGATTTCCTTCCCTAAAGGGACATAAGATTTGATTTATTATTGTCACATGTATTAGTATACAGTGATAAGTATTGTTTCTTGCGCGCTGTACAGAAAAACGTACCGTAAATTGAGAAGGAAAGGAGAGAGTGCAGAATGTAGTGTTACAGTCATAGCTGGAGTGTAGAGAAAGATCAACTTAATTTCTGGAAGGTCCATTCAAAAGTCTGATGGCAGCAGGGAAGAAGCTGTTCTTGAGTCGGTTGGTACGTGAGTATGTCCAAAATGCGTGGGCTCCTTAATTATGCTGGCTGCTTTTCCAAGGCAGTGGGAAGTGTAGACAGAGTTAATGGATGGGAGGCTGGTTTGCGTGATGGATTGGGCTACATTCACGATCCTTTGTAGTTTCTTGTGGCCTTGGGCAGAGCAGGAGCCATACCAAGCTGTGATACAACCAGAAAGAATGGTTTCTATGGTGCATCTGTAAAAGTTGCTGAGAGTCGTAGCGGACATGCCAAATTTCCTTAGGCTTCTGAGAAAGTAGAGGCGTGGGTGGGCTTTCTTAACTATAGTGTCGGCATGGGGGGGACCAGGACAGGTTGTTGGTGATCTGGACACCTAAAAACTTGAAGCTGTCGACCCTCGACCCTTTCAACTTCATCCCCGTTGATGTAGACAGGGGCATGTTCTCCTTTACGCTTCCTGAAGCCATGACTATCTCCTTCGTTTTGTTGAGGGAGAGATTATTGTTGCCACACTGGTTCACCAGATTCTCTATCTCATTCCTGTACTCTGTCTCATCGTTGTTTGAGATCCAACCCACTATGGTGGTGTCATCAGCAAACTTGAAAATCGAGTTGGAGGGGAATTTGGCCACACAGTCATAGGTGTATAAGGAGTATAGTGGGGAGATCGGTTAATGTAATGAATTAGCCACATTTTGGTATGAGACCCAGAGCTGCAGCATTTAACGGCTGTCCTGTCTGGAGACAATACACATCTCTTTAACCTGTGTTTAATGCTCCCTCCACCCACATTGTCTGTACCTTTAAGACCTGGCTGGCTTTAGGGATTCGCATTCTAATCAGTATTCTGCAACTTGATGTTGTGTCTCTGTGCCCTGTTTGAGAGCACATTTCCACTCCATCTGACGAAGGAGCAGCGCTCCGAAAGCTTATGGTATTTGCTACCAAATAAACCTGTTGGACTTTAACCTGGTGTTGTGAGACTTCTTACTGCATTTAACGGAGGCATTGATAATTCGTTGACAACCTGCAAAATATGCAGGAAACCTGCCAAAAAACACCAGGGACCCAGCTAGAATGTACCAGCATAAGCTCTACCAGCTGACCACACCCCCCCCTCCCCCACACACCGGTCAAGGGGTACCAGCCAAGAACTCACCCCCCACTGCCAAGGGAGACATTGGCCTGGTGGTATGATCATTAGACTTTTAATCCAGAATGTTCTGGGGACCCAGGTTCGAATCCCGCCACGGCAGCTGGTGGAATTTGAATTCAATAATTAAAAAATCTGGAAATTAAGAATCTACTGATGACCATGAAATTGTTGAAAATTGTCCGTTAGGGAAGGAAATCTGCCGCCCTTACCCGGTCTGGCCTACACGCGACTCCAGAGCCGCAGCAATGTGGTGGACACTCAACTCTCTGCTCAAGGGCAGTGAGGCATCATCAACCTTCCTATACAGCTCATGGTAACCGGGTATTTCACTCGACACTCGCACAGTTCCAATGTAATTCTAAGAAAATTTACTTGATCATTGTTTATGAGAGTCTTTGGCTGAGAAAGTTGGGATGCATTCCCAATAACATCAATAATTCCCGATGGTGCTAAAAGATAAAAAGTGGAAGCAATCCAAGAAGGCGAGATTTTTATTCAACCCAGATGTTTCAGTGCGGAGCACGGTGGATGAAAGCTCTGCCCTGCTCCCTCCCCGCTGGGATTTCCTCCTCCTCCCCGCGGAGGAGCTGATTCAGACTCACTCCCTCCTCGGGAGTGTCTGAGCTTCGCCCTGGGTCTCGAGGATCTCCCAACTCCACCTGGATGGGAGACGGAGCAGGACAGTCCAAAGATGTGCAGGTTAGGTTGATTGGCCATGCTAAAATTGCCCCTTAGTGTCCTGAGATGCGTAGGTTAGAGGGGTTAGTGGGTAAAATATATGGGGGTAGGGCCTGGGTGGGATTGTGGTCGGTGCAGACTCGATGGGCTGAATGGCCTCTTTCTGTACTGTAGGGTTTCTATGATTTCTATGACAGGAAGACCAGGAATTCTCGGTATCCGTGTGGCGGGTAGCAATTAGTTTTGCGGGACAACGCATTAGTCATTCATTTTGATTTTTAAAAATTCAATCGTGGGACATGGGCCTTACTGGCTGGGTCAGCATTTATTGCCCATCCCTAGTTGCCCTTGGAGGGCAGTTGAGAGTCAACCACATTGCTGTGGCTCTGGAGTCACTAGAAGGCCAGACCGGGTAAGGACGGCAGATTCCCTTCCCTAAAGGACATTAGTGAACCAACTGGGTTTTTCTGACAATTGACAATGGTTTCATGGTCATCAGTAGATTCCTAATCTCAGATATTTTTTTGTTGAATTCAAATTGCATCGTATCTGTAAAAATTGGTGACAGTCGTAGCTGACAGGCCAAATTTCCTTCGCCTCGTGAGAAAGTAGAGGCGTTGGTGGGCTTTCTTAACGATAGCGTCGGTATGGAGGGACCAGGACAGGTTGTTGGTGATCTGGACACCTACAAACTTGAAGCTCTCGACCCTTTCTACTTCGTCCCCATTGATGTAGACAGGGACATGTTCTCTCGAATGCTTCCTGAGGTCGATGACAATCTCCTTCGTATACTTGACATTATTGATTGGCCATGCTAAATTGCCCCTTAGTGTCAGGGGGATTAGCGGGGTAAATACGTGGGGTTATGGGGATAGGGCCTGGGTAGGATTGTGGTTGGTGCAGTTTCGATGGGCCAAATGGCCTTCTTCTGCTCTGTAGGGATTCTGTGATCTTACCCAGGCCCTCTCCCCTGCCTTATCGCAGTAATCCTGTACATTCAGCATGGCCAATGCACCTAACCCGCACATCTTTGGTCTGTGGGAGGAAACCGGAGCACCCGGAGGAAACCCACGCAGACACGGGGAGAACGTGCAAACTCCACACAGACAGTGACCCCAGGCTGGGAATCGAACCTGGGACCCTGGCGCTGTGAGGCAGAGGTGCTAACCACTGTGCTGGCCGTGTTGTGTAGGCTCTGGCAGCGCAGGACCGGCGAGACCTCACTGTAGCTTCAGAGTTCAGGCGATTGTAAGAATTCATTGGAACTGCAGTGTGAATATGAGGCCACTTGTGACACGAATAAATGAACTTAAACCTTATTGACAATTAGAATTCAAATTTCCGCTGTGTTCAATTGGACTTCATTCGTGGGAACCAGAAAGAGAGGGGGGGTGGTGGTGGTGCAGGGTGGCAGGGGGTTGAAAAATAGTTTAGTGCGCGCCGCCCCCTCATCCCTTCGTCCTTTCTATGTTTCGAAGTTGTTTTCTACTTTAGGCATCGTTGAGAATCAGATTCCCTGAAATGGAAGCTCTGAATTGTGATGGTCAAACTGCAGTCGTCATCCCTTTGTCTTTCGATTTAGCGCTGGAGATGTGCGATCCGGCTGAAGTGGGACTGATGCTCCCTCTCCCCCCATCCCCCCGTCCCCGTCCCCCCCCGTCCCCACCACCCCAACGCTGCTGCAGGAAGAGGGAGCGTCACCAGCGCCATCGCGTCATGTTGGGATGTGGAATGATGGGAAATGTTTGACGCACAGCCTCAAAGACGTTGTGTGGTAAAAGTCCCACCATTCGCCACTTCCTCCTCCTCTAATTCGCCTTGCCCACACCTTTGTACGCCTGGTGGCCGATTGGGGGACCAAACATCCACTTAACCGCGCTTACCAAAGCTGAAAAGGTGAAAGCTAACCGCAGCACCGAATGATGGAAACTCGCCCAAATGGAAAACCCTCTGGTGGCGGTGGGCGGAGGGGTCACGTGATGACGCGGCTCCGAAAAGGGTCAGGTGTCGGGAGTTCACCCCGGGGGTGCGGGCAACGCACAAGCCTGAAGTAACTGCTGAACGAGTGAAGAAAATAACGTTTGATTTGATTTGATTTATCATTGACACATATATTAGTCTCCAGAGAAAAGTATTGTTTCTTGCGCACTATACTGACAAAGCATACCGTTCATAGAGAAGGAAAGGAGAGAGTGCAGAATGCAGTGTTACAGTCATAGTTAGGGTGTAGAGAAAGATCAACTTAATGCAAGATAGGACTATTCAAAAGTCTGACAGCAGCAGGGAAGAAGCTGTTCTTGAGTCGGTTGGTACGTGACCTCAGACTTTTGTATCTTTTTCCCAACGGAAGAAGCTGGAAGAGAGAATGTCCGGGGTGCGTGGCGTCCTTAATTATGCTGGCTGCTTTACAAGTCCTTGTTGTCATAGAATGATAGAATTTCTACAGTGCAGAAGGAGGCCATTTGGCCCATTGAGTCTGTACTGACAATAATCCCACCCAGGCACTATCCCCGTAACCCCATATATTTACCCCGCTAATCCCTCCAACCAACGCATCGGGGGACACTAAGGGGAAATTTAGCATGGCCAATCAACCTAACCCACACGTCTTTGGAATGTGGGAGGAAACCCACGCAGACACGGGGAGAACATGCAGACTCCACACAGACAGTGACCCAAGCCGGGAATCGAACCCGGGTCCCTGGCGCTGTGAGACAGCAGTGCCAACCACCGTGCCGCCTCATCTTATCTCAAGCCAAGATGCCATGTGACTGGAAAGGGGATGCTGGCAGCTGTGCTTGGGAATCCAGTACTTAAGCAGCGTCCGGTGGCATGTTCCCTGTAGCGGGCAGTGCCCATTGCGCCAGCGCTGTCTGCCAGCTTGTTCACACCTGGGCGTTACCCTGTCACTGAGACTCAATTCCTGACCTCGGGCCACCTCCGCTCTGCCAAGTGCGACGGGTTTTTACGTTGCATTATTGAACAATTTCTCGGGTAAACGTCTCTTTTTAAATGGATGACAAGCCTAGTTTGTTTTGCCTTTGACCCTTCGTTCATCCAGGACGGAAGGAATCTATCTAATTGATTCCCGTTCTGAAGTAACCTCGCGGTTTGCGTGGTTTGGCAGGAACCTATCTATTGTGATAAAAGCAAATTACTGCGGACGCTGGAATCTGAAACCAAGGGAAAACGCTGGAAAATCTCAGCAGGTCTGGCAGCATCTGAAAGGAGAGGAAAGAGCTGACGTTTAGAGTCCAGGTGACCCAGCTCCCCTCTTACCTTTGACAAAGAGTCATCTGGACTCGAAACGTCAGCTCTTTTCTCTCCTTCCAGATGCTGCCAGACCTGCTGAGATTTTCCAGCATTTTCTCTTTCGGTTCCTATCTATCGTAATCCCATTTTCCCGCACTCAGTCCATAGCCATGTATGTTGCGGCATTTCAAGCGCTTTAACATCAGCGTTGAAGACAAACTTGCATTCATATAGCGCCTTTCACACTCTCCTGATATCCCTTACAGCTCTTCAAGTACTCTTGAAATACGGTTACTATTGCAATGCGGATGAAAGTTTCCAGTTTAAAAAGTCCCATGCAAACAGTGGGACTTCCTTATCTGTCCCGGAATCATCGAATCCCTACAGTGCCATTCAGCCTGCACCGATTCTCCGACAGAGCATTTTGCCCAGGCCATATCCCTCGCATATTTACCCCACTAATCCCCCTTAACCTACATCTGTTTGGACACCAAGAGTTTAGAAGGACGAGGAGGGGATCTCATTGAAACTTACAGAATACTGAAAGGCCCGGATAGAGTGGACGTGGGGAAGATGTTCCCATTAGTCGGAGAGACTGAGGACCCGAGGGCACAACCTCAGAGTAAAGGGACGACCCTTTAGAACCGAGATGAGGAGGAATTTCTTCAGCCAGAGGGTGGTGAATCTGTGGAATTCATTACCACAGAAGGCAGTGGAGAGCAGGTCATTGAGTGTCTTTAAGACAGAGATAGATAGATTCTTGATTGGTGAGGGGATTAACGGTTACAGGATAAAGGCTGGAGAATGGGGATGAGAAACCTATCAGCCGTGATTGAATGGTGGAGCAGACTCGATGGGCCGAATGGCCTAAATTCTGCTCCAATATCTTATGGTCTAATTCAGCATCGCCAATCCACCTAACCTGCACACCTTTGCACTGAAATGAGTTGTTTCTGTTTTGGTCCAGGGTCAGAGTGCCCAGTATTGCCTTTCCTGTTGGAAACTGCCCTGTGTGTACTTTATTTCACACATTAGGTGTGTGTGCTCTGAGAATGGCGTAACCCCTGGCGGAGAGGGGACATTCGCAGGTTATCTGGTTAATAGAGGTTGATCAGTAACCGGTGGGTTTACTAGAACCATCGATGAGAGAGATAACCATGGCATCGGCACAGAGGTTTTTTTTTAATAGATTCACTCACGTGGACTCAGCGAATGAAATTGAAGACACACGTGCCTGGAAGCACTTTGAGCTTTGGAATGTTTCCTTACAGGAAGACAGAGTCTAGGGCAGTGTCGCTGCAATATCCCCAATAACATTGCTATTAGAAAATGTCTGTGTCTGTGCGTGTGTCTGTGCGTGTGTCTGTGCGCGTGTGTCTGTGCGCGTGTGTCTGTGCGCGTGTGTCTGTGCGCGTGTGTCTGCGCGCGTGTCTGCGCGCGTGAGTCTGCGCGCGTGAGTCTGCGCGCGTGAGTCTGCGCGCGCGTGTGTCTGCGCGCGCGTGTGTCTGCGCGCGCGTGTGTCTGCGCGCGCGTGTGTCTGCGCGCGCGTGTGTCTGCGCGCGCGTGTGTCTGCGCGCGCGTGTGTCTGCGCGCGCGTGTGTCTGCGCGCGCGTGTGTCTGCGCGCGCGTGTGTCTGCGCGCGCGTGTGTGTCTGTGTGTGTGCGTGCGCGCGTGTCTCTGTGTGTGCTTGCGCGCGTGTCTCTGTGTGTGCGTGCGCGCGTGTCTCTGTGTGTGCGTGCGCGCGTGTCTCTGTGTGTGCGTGCGCGCGTGTCTCTGTGTGTGCGTGCGCGCGTGTCTCTGTGTGTGCGTGCGCGCGTGTCTCTGTGTGTGCGTGCGCGCGTGTCTCTGTGTGTGCGTGCGCGCGTGTCTCTGTGTGTGCGTGCGTGTCTGTGTGTGCGCGCGTGTCTGTGTGTGCGCGCGTGTCTGTGCCTGTGTCTGTGCCTGTGTCTGTGCCTGTGCCTGTGTCTGCGTGTGCGTGTGTCTGTGCGTGTGTCTGTGCGTGTGCGTGTGTCTGTGTGTGTGCGCCTGTGTCTCTGTGTGTCTGTGTGTGTGTGCGCGTGTGTGTCTGTGTGTGTGTGCGCGTGTGTCTCTGTGTGTGTGTGTGCGCGTGTGTCTCTGTGTGTGTGCGCGTGTGTCTCTGTGTGTGTGTGTGCGCGTGTGTCTCTGTGTGTGTGTGTGCGCGTGTGTCTCTGTGTGTGTGTGTGCGCGTGTGTCTCTGTGTGTGTGCGCGTGTGTCTCTGTGTGTGTGTGCGTGTGTCTGTGTGTGTGTGTGCATGTGTCTGTGTGTGTGCGTCTCTGTGTGTGTGTGCGTGTGTCTCTGTGTGTGCGTGTGTCTCTGTGTGTGCGTGTGTCTCTGTGTGTGCGTGTGTCTCTGTGTGTGCGTGTGTCTGTGTGTGTGTGCGTGTGTCTGTGTGTGTGTGCGTGTGTATCTGTGTGTGTGCGTGTGTCTCTGTGTGTGCGTGTGTCTCTGTGTGTGCGTGTGTCTGTGTGTGTGTGTGTGTGTGTGCGTGTGTCTCTGTGTGCATGTGTCTGTCTGTCTGTCTGTGCGCATGTTTAGGTAGAGCCAGGGCCCATTAGTTAATCAGTTGGTTCCCTGGTCTGGATGGAGGGCAGCAAACACACAGTACAGCTTTGAGACAAAGTGTGGAGCTCGGCGAGTGTGTGTGACTCATTATTCTGCACTGTGTTGTTAGCCAGGGCTGATGCTTGTGGACAGAAATATATTACAGTTCACCATGACCCTTTCTTTGCCTGGCTTCCATCCAATCAGTTCCCAGGAATCTGTGATGATCTATGAATGGCTAGTGGATAGCAATCATAATGAGGAGGCTGTCCGTGCTGATACTGGGCTGGGAATTGGGTCAGGTTGCATCAATGTGGATTGTCTATTGAAGGTTAAGGGGTGATCCAAGTATCCACTGGGAACCCTTTTCTCCTGACTGAGGGGGGAATCCAGAACATCATCTTCAAATTACACTCTGACCTTTCACACAGAGGCCGGGGTTATCTGGAATTCACTCCGACAAATGGCTCAATTGGAGATTTCACCATTTCTGTTGGGGAGCATATTCGGGGGATGTGGGTCAAAGGCCAGCGTAGGGATTGGAGGTGTAGATCAGCCGTGATCTAATATCAACATACGAGGGCAGCACAGTGGTTAGCACTGCTGCCTCACAGCGCCAGGGACCCAGGTTCAATTCCTGGCCTTGGGTCACTGTCTGTGTGGAGTCTGCACGTTCTCCCCGTGTCTGCGTGGGTTTCCTCCGGGTGCTCCTGTTTCCTCCCACAGCCCAAAGACATGCTGGTTGGGCGCATTGGCCATGCTAAATTCTCCCTCAGTGTACCCGAACAGGAGTGCGGCGACTGGGGGGGATTTTCACAGTAACTTCACCGCGGTGTTAATGTAAGCCTTACTCGTGACAATAATAAATAAACTTAAACCTATTAGAACTGAGGTGAGGAGAAATTTCTTCACCCAGAGGGTGGTGAATGTGTGGAATTCACTGCCACAGAAAGTAGCTGAGGCCAAAATGTTGTGTGATTTCAAGAAGAAATTAGATATAGCTCTTGGGGATCAAGGGATATGGGGGGGAAGGGGGGA
Source organism: Mustelus asterias (assembly GCF_964213995.1). Lineage (NCBI taxonomy): Eukaryota > Metazoa > Chordata > Chondrichthyes > Carcharhiniformes > Triakidae > Mustelus > Mustelus asterias. The sequence goes on from NC_135821.1 coordinate 15,185,304, forward strand.
TCAGGATATTGAATTCGATGATCAGCCATGATCATAATGAATGGTGGTTTCCCCCCACAGTCCAAAAATGTGCGGGTTAGGTGGATTGGCCGTGCTAAATTGCCCCTTAGTGTCCTGGGATGTGTAGGTTAGAGGGATTAGTGGGGTAAATGTGTGGGGTTGTGGGGATAGGGCCTGGGGTAGGACTGTTGTCTCACCCGAGGTGTCCAATTGGGCCTCCTTCTGCATTGTAGGGATTCTATGGTTCTATGAAATGGGGCCTCTAAAATGGCCTGGGAGCCACTCAGTTCAAGGGCAATTAGGGATGGGCAACAGATGCCGACCATTCAGCCCATCAGCCCACTCCACCGTTTGATAACGGAATGGCAGAATTGGCTTGAGGGGCTGAATGGCCTCCTTCACTTTCCATTGTGTTGATTCTGCTGTCACCGTGAGTGCGATGAACACAGACTCTGAGTGAAAGTCTGCAGCTCCGGAATCCTCAGCATATCCACTGTTTATTTTTGTATTCGTTGATGGGATGTGGTGTCGATGACCCTTAATGCCCCTCAACTGAGTAGCTCACTGGGTCATTTGCCGTGAGTGGTACAGTGGTCAGGGCCAGGGACCCAGGTTCAAACCTGACCTTCGATGATTGTGGAGTCTGCACATTCTTTCCGTGTCTGCGTGGGTTTCCTCCGGGTGCTCCGGTTTCCTCCACACACAGTCCGCAAGACTGGTTGGTTGCAGACACGGGGAGAACGTGCAGACTCCACACAGACAGTGAACCCCAAGCCGGGAATCGAACCCGGGTCCCTGGCGCTGGGAGGCAGCAGTGCTAACCACTGTGCTGCCTTTTACTTCCCTTCCAATCTTTAGCACTTGCTGAAGGCCCTTGGCTGATTCAGGGGTCAAGGGTGAAAGGGGGAAGGAGCAACGATGACGAGGTCAGAGATGAGGGGTGTAAGAGGTGAGGGGCGAGAGAGAGGTCGGAGGTGAGGGGCGAGAGAGAGGTCGGAGGTGAGGGGCGAGAGAGAGGTCGGAGGTGAGGGGCGAGAGAGAGGTCGGAGGTGAGGGGCGAGAGAGAGGTCGGAGGTGAGGGGCGAGAGAGAGGTCGGAGGTGAGGGGCGAGAGAGAGGTCGGAGGTGAGGGGCGAGAGAGAGGTCGGAGGTGAGGGGCGAGAGAGAGGTCGGAGGTGAGGGGCGAGAGAGAGGTCGGAGGTGAGGGGCGAGAGAGAGGTCGGAGGTGAGGGGCGAGAGAGAGGTCGGAGGTGAGGGGCGAGAGAGAGGTCGGAGGTGAGGGGCGAGAGAGAGGTCGGAGGTGAGGGGCGAGAGAGAGGTCGGAGGTGAGGGGCGAGAGAGAGGTCGGAGGTGAGGGGCGAGAGAGAGGTCGGAGGTGCAAGGATCCAAGATCTTTATAGCTACTGGGTTCAGGGAGCAGGCATTTTCCCTTTAACATCTGCAGGAGTATTTTCTAACCAGGACCTGTGTTCCATTTGGTGTTGAGAGTTTATTTCTTGCACACTGTGCTTCATCTTTCCATACGTCCTGACAAGGAGGCCCTCCCTCGTCTGTTTTTGTCGCGTGCGATGGTAACTTGGGGATGGGAAGCCCAGGATGACGATGCTTCTTTGTGAGGTTGCCAAGTCGAAGTGGGGGGGAGGGAGCAGTTCCTGAAAGCGGATAATTAATCCAATGTGTGGATTTTTTTGGGAGTTGATGACATTTTTGAAAATGAATGAAATGAGTTCAATGTGTTCGACACCTGGCCCGCAGCGCTGAGTTGTACATGTTGCTCAGAAGCGATGAAAAAGCGGTTATTTTACTGGAATACCAATCCAGCAATCTGGACCGAGTGATCCTGCAGTTCGTGTTCGAACCCTGCCACAGCAGCTGGATTCAATGGATTAAATATAAACCCGGGATTAAGGGATAAAAAAGCTACTATCAGTAACGGTCACCATAAAATTGTCTTGTTTTCCCAAGAAAAGCCAATTTGGTTTACTAATGCCCTTTTAGGGAAAGAAATCTGCAACCCTTAACTTGTAGGCTGAAATGTGACTCCAGCAATGTGGTTGACTCTTAACTGCCCTCTGGAACGGCCAAGCAAGTTTGTTTTTGGCTATATTTGAGATGGTGGCTCCTTCCCAAGGGCAACTTGGGATGGGCAATTGAAGGATCATCTAGACTCGAAACGTTGCCTTTATTCTCTCCCCACAGATGCTGTCAGACCTGCTGAGATTTTCCAGCATTTTCTGTTTTTGTGTGGGATAAAAATTGGCAAGTCATGTTGCAGTTGTGTAGAACTTTAGTTGGGCCAGATTTGGAATATTACATACAGTTCTGGTTGCCACACTACCAGAAGAATGTGGAAGCTTTGGAGAGGGTACAGAAAAGGTATCATAGAATCCCATTCAGCCCATCAAGTCTGCACGGACCACAATCCCACCTAGGTCCCATTCCCGTAACCCCACATATTTACCCTGTTAATCCCCTGACACTAGGGTCAATTTAGCATGCCCAATCAACCTAACCGCACATCTTTGGACTGTGGGAGGAAACCGGAGCACCCGGAGGAAACCCACGCAGACACGGGGAGAACATGCAGACTCCACACAGACAGTGACCCGAGGCTGGAATTGAACCCGGATCCCTGGCGCTGTGAGGCAGCAGTGCTAACCATTGTGCCGCCCAGAATGTTGCCTGGTTCGGAGGGTATTAGCTACGAGGAGAGATTGGACAAACTTGGTTTGCTTTCACTTGAACATCAGAGGCTGAGGGGCGACCTAATAGAAGTTTATAAAGTCGAGAGGTGTGGATAGAATGGGTATTCGGAGTCTTTTTCCCAGGGTAGAAATGTCAATTACTCGGGGATGTGGGTTTAAGGTAAAAGGAGGAAAGTTTAAAGGAGGTGTGAGAGGCAAGTTGTTTTACACAGAGGGGCGGGGTAAGTGCTTGGAATGCGCTGCTGGAGGAGGTGGTGGAAGCAGATACCGTAGCAATGTTTAAGAGGCATCTTGACAGATATATGAATAGGCAGAGAATAGAGGGATACGGAATGCGTAGAGGCAACAGGTTTTTAGTTCAGAAAGGCGTCATGTGTTGGCGCAGGCCCTTGGTGGGCCGAAGGGCCTGTGCTGTACTGTTCTTTGTTCTCTGTTTTTTTTACACTGGATCTTTACCCAGTATCTCAGTGCCCAACGCTGCTCAGAACTGAGGTGACGTTCTTCATTGATACTTTTCTTCTGTAGAAATCCCGCTCCTCCAGATTCCCAGAGGAATCACTCCTTAGAAATGAGACCAGACACAGCGCACTACCAACTCAACCTGAATCCTGAACCAGGGCTCACAAAGGTCCCTTTGTGCTTCTGATTTCTGAATTCTCTCCCCATTTAGAAAATAGTCTACGCCTCTGTCCGTCCCATCGAAGTGCAGAACCTCACACTTTCCCACGTTGGTTGCATGTTCATCGTGTGTCTTTGTACCAGTGCATCTCTTTTTGGTCACATAGTAATGGTGCTGCAGTAGTAGTGGCTTCCCTGCTGCATCCCGAACCTTTAGCCTTACCTCCACAGATTTACACTCCACTATTCTGGGCTGTGTGTATCTTGACATTAGACTTCCTTTGGTTACTTCCCCACAATATGTTGATGTTGAGAATGTTGAGCGTGCTAATATTCTCGGTTGCCTAATTTCCAAATCGTCTCAAGCGATTTCGCCCTTATTCATTTGCTTTCCTATATGGTTCACGTCAGAAACTCCAAAGTGTTTTACGGAGGCCGCCTGGATCATGATGTTTTGCATCTTGAATTTGTCTAGGATAAGCATGAGATGTTTCACTTCAGGTATGATTCAAATGACCCACGAGGGAGCTTTGATCAAACAAAGTTTATTTAAGAATATAGTTAACGTGTATAATAAGAAAATTAGCAAGAACTTTTATCAATTACAAACCAGAAACAATCATGATAATGTATAACAAAGATATCTAATATGTTCCAATCAAACCAAAACCCTTGTCTAGACAAAACCCTTAAAACAGGTTTAATACAGCACAGACTACTGCTCACGTGATACTGGAAATTGAGTCCTTTGGTTGAAGTCTGCAGTCCTCTGGATTCACTCCAAACAGTTTGAAGACAAAACACCAGAGGGACTCTGGTCCATCCCCCAAATACAGCAGATTTTCACCCTTCATGAAAACAAGATCTCGTTTTCAGCGAACCAAGAGAAACAACAGGAAGAGAGGGAAATCTCTTCTTTTTAGCTTGCTGTCCCTTCTAAATCTGAATTTGGAAATGAACTCGTGTCACCTGTCCACATCCTCCCAACAATGACATCGCCTAAGGTTGTGAGCATGAGACACACCGACCGTGAGAGCTGCAGAGATTATGATTAAAAAAAACACTTCTTAAAGGTACACTAATGTCACAATTGGTAGAGGTATAGAACATAAAAGTAAGGATATAATTGTATGAAACACTTTTTTTTATTCATTCGTGGGGGTTTTGGGCGGCACGGTAGCACAGTGGTTAGCACTGCTGCTTCACAGCTCCAGGGTCCCGGGTTCGATTCCCGGCTCGGGTCACTGTCTGTGTGGAGTTTGCACATTCTCCTCGTGTCTGCGTGGGTTTCCTCCGGGTGCTCCGGTTTCCTCCCACAGTCCAAAGATGTGCGGGTTAGGTTAATTGGCCAGGTTAAAAAAATTGCCCCTTAGAATCCTGGGATGCGTAGGTTAGAGGGATTAGTGGGTAAAATATGTGGGGGTAGGGCCTGGGTGGGATTGTGGTCGGTGCAGACTCGATGGGCCGAATGGCCTCCTTCTGCACTGTAGGGTTTCTATGATTCTATGACATGGGCATCAAAAGGCTGGCCAGCATTTATTGCCCATCCCTAGTTGCCCTTGAACTGAGTGACTTGCTAGGCCATTTTAGAGGGCAGTTGAGAGTTAACCACATTGCTAGGGCTCTGGAGTCACATGTAGGCCAGACCGGGTAAGGATGGCAGATTTCCTTCCCTAAAGCACATTAGTGAACCAGATGAGTTTTTCTGACAATCGACAGTGGTCACCGGTAGATTCTTAATTCCAGATATTTTTTATTGAATTCAAATTCCATCATCTACCGTGGCGGGATTTGAACCCGTGTCCCCAGAACATTAGCTGAGTTTCTGGATTAATAGTCTAGCAATAATACCACTAGGCCATCACCTGGAGAGGTGATGGCTTCCAGCTGGTGGCATTTCCATGTGTCTGCTGCTCTTGTCCTTCTCGCCGTTTGGGAATTGCTGCCTTGGTGATTGTATACTGCATTGAGGGTCTCTAGGTTTGATCCCTCCCACAAGTGGAAAAACCCTGTGTCTCGGCGGCACGGTGGCACAGTGGTTAGCACTGCTGCCTCACGGTGCCAGGGACTCGGGTTCAATTCCTGACTTGGGTCACTGTCTGTGCAGAGTCTGTATGTTCTCCCCGTGTCTGCGTGGGTTTCCTCCCACAGTCCAAAAGACGTGCTGGTTAAGTGCATCGGCCATGCTAAATTCTCCTTCAGTGTACCCGAACAGGCACCGGAGTGTGGCGACTAGGGGATTTTCACAGTAGCTTCATTACAGTGTTAATGTAAACTTACTTGTGACACTAATAAATAAACTTTAAATAAATAAACAATTTAAAATTTTTCCCCTATTTAAAAACCCCTCTCATTACCCCTCAGCTTTTTAATTCCTGGGGTAAGGAAGACTTTCACCCTTTCCTCTTAGACCTTTGTGTTTCGAATATCGTTCTTGTCATTTTTTTTTGTTCCCGCTCTGCTGCCTCTATTTCTCCCTCCTGAAAATGTGGCGGTCAAACATGTGCACAGTGCTCCCAAGTATGGTCAATCCATCAGATGGTCACGGTGGCACTGTGGTTGGCACTGCTGCCTCACACCGCTGGGACCCAGGTTCAATTCCAGCTTTGGGTGACTGTCTGGGTAGAGTTTGCACCTTCTACATGTGTTTCCTCTGGTGCTCCGGTTTCCACCCACAATCCAAAGATGTGAGGGTTAAATTGCCCCTTAATGTCCAAAGACGTGTAGGTTAGGTGGATTGACCATGCTAAATTGCCCCTCAGTGTCCAAAGATGTGTGCGTTAGATGGATTGGCCGTGCTAAATTGCCCCTTACTGTCCAAAGATGTGTAGGTTAGATGGATTGGCCATGCTAAATTGCCCCTTACTGTCCAAAGATGTGTGCGTTAGATGGATTGGCCATGCTAAATTGCCCCTTACTGTCCAAAGATGTGTAGGTTTAGGTGGATTGGCCATGCTAAATTGCCCCTTACTGTCCAAAGATATGTAGGTTTAGGTGGATTGGCCATGCTAAATTGCCCCTTACTGTCCAAAGATGTGTAGGTTTAGGTGGATTGGCCATGCTAAATTGCCCCTTACTGTCCAAAGATGTGCAGGTTTAGGTGGATTGGCCATGCTAAATTGCCTCTTACTGCCAAAGATGTGCAGGTTTAGGTGGATTGGCCATGCTAAATTGCCTCTTACTGCCAAAGATGTGCAGGTTTAGGTGGATTGGCCATGCTAAATTGCCTCTTACTGCCAAAGATGTGCAGGTTTAGGTGGATTGGCCATGCTAAATTGCCTCTTACTGCCAAAGATGTGCAGGTTTAGGTGGATTGGCCATGCTAAATTGCCTCTTACTGCCAAAGATGTGCAGGTTTAGGTGGATTGGCCATGCTAAATGTGTGGGGGAACAGGGATAGGGCTGGGGATATACTCTGAGTCAGTGCAGCCCCAATGAGCTGTATGGCCTCTTCTGCACTTTAGGGATTGTGTGACTGTAGTTGTTCAGGAATGTGACGTTCTCAAGGGTACGTAGAGATGATTAAGAAATTCTGACTTGGCCAACACATGAAAGAATTTAAAAAAAAACTTTTCAAATTGCTTTGCCTTTTCAATTCTATCTGAGAAATGAGCCATAGTGATGTTGGAAAATTGGAAAGAGTGTTCATGTGTACTGAATCTGAACTGGGAGTGTTTGATGGGGTATTGTAGAGGGAACTTTCCTCTGTGATTAACCCCTAGTCGACCTGTCTGCAGCATGGTGGCACAGTGGTTAGTGCTGCAACCTCACAGCACCAGGAACCCGGTTTGATTCTGGCCTTGGGTGACTGTCTGTATGGAGTTTGCACATTCTCCCCGTGTCTGCGTGGGTTTCCTCTCACAGTCCAAAGATATGTAGTTTAGGTGGATTGGCCATGCTAAATTGCCCCTTAGTGTCCAAAGATGTGTAGGTTAGGTGGATTGGCCATGCTAAATTGCCCCTTAGTGTCCAAAGATGTGTAGGTTAGGTGGATTGGTCATGCTAAATTGCCCCATAGTGCCCTACGATGTGCAGGTTAGGTGAATTAGCCATGGTAAATGTGTGGATTTGTAGGGATAGGGCAGGGGAAGTGGGCCTGGATAAGATACTCTGTCAGAGAGTCAGTGCAGTCTGGGTGGGCCAAAATGCCAGCTCTACATTGTAGGGATTCTATTCTATGATTGTAACTGATGCAGTAACTGGTAATGTCTACAGCGGGAAAGTGTTCCATTCTGAAACTCTGGAGTTCACTCCTTCCCCGATCGTGCAAAAAATCCACTACTACCAAGAAGCCAACTGCTGGAGTGGGCAGTGAGGTGCCCACTTATTAACACGTGGCACAACAAGTTAAGCTTGTGCCTCTGTATTTCTAAACCCCCTCTCCCCTCTCTCTCTCTCTCTCTCATCAGTACTGTGGTCTGTGTGCTATTCTCTGAGCGTCTGACTCACGCCAATTTAGTGAAACACTTCCTATAGTCGGGCTACTGAGCCAGCTGGCACGATGCCAGGGTGTTGTGTGTGACTCTGGCCCAGCGGAGTGCACGGAGGGGGTGTTCCCACGCTGCAGGCTAACTCCGACTTGCAGAGTGCTGGAAGCGCAGCTCACTTCACCATTCACACTCACAGCCTGCTTTACACCATGAGACTGTGAGTAATGCCTGATGTTTAAATAGCGCCGTCGCGAAAGCAGCAAACTGAACGTCACCACAAGTGTTTAAATTTAAACACCGGCCTGCAGTGAGTGTGTGTGTGTGTGTGGGGCCGTCTCAGGCCTGTGGAAAAAGGTCATGCATTGCGTGTGTGAGAGGGGTGTGGGGCTGCCCGTGGCACACTCTGGGAGCAGCAGTCAGCACGAGGAACTGGCAGTGGGCACGAGGCAGTTGGGGGCACGAGGCCAACATGTGGACGGAGCGAAAAGGGAATACGATTGCAAGCAGTTGTGAAACCCTCACCCCTTTGCGTTTCATTCTTTCACGCAGGATCTGACCTGACCATTCCTGAAGGGTGGGGGGAGGGGAGGGTCATGAATTGATTCACATCTGTTGTTGACGTCTTGCCTGGGGCAGTATTCCGTGCCGTGGCCTTTCCTTTTCTGTAGGTCGAGGACTGTACAATTCCAGGAGGTTTCAGCTCAGATTCCCGTGCGTGGTCTGTCCTGGATTTGTGTAGCGGGCTTCCCTAATGTCTGTCTTCCCCACGCAACTCTGGTGGGACCTTGTGAAGTGAATTCTTCCCCTCGGAGCGGGTTTTGAGTGTTTCAGTTGAATCGACAGTGCACACGGTGCTCTTTCGAAACTGGTTTATTTGAGTGGACTTAATATTTACAGGAACCATTTACACACACACACAGACGCAGGCACGCACACGCATGCGCACACACATGCACACTCGCACAAACACTTGCTCACACACACACAGACACTTGCTCACACACACGGACACACACGCAGACACTTGCTCACACACACGGACACACACGCAGACACTTGCTCACACACACGGTCACACACGCAGACACTTGCTCACACACATGGACGCACGTGCAGACACTTGCTCACACACATGGACACACGTGCAGACACTTGCTCACACACATGGACGCACACGCAGACACTTGCTCACACACATGGACGCACGTGCAGACACTTGCTCACACACACGGACGCACACGCAGCCACTTGCTCACACACATGGACGCACGTGCAGACACTTGCTCACACACACGGACACACACGCAGACACTTGCTCACACACACGGACGCACACGCAGACACTTGCTCACACACATGGACGCACACGCAGCCACTTGCTCACACACATGGACGCACGTGCAGACACCTGCTCACACACACGGACGCACACGCAGCCACTTGCTCACACACATGGACGCACGTGCAGACACTTGCTCACACACATGGACACACACGGACACACACGCAGACACTTGCTCACACACATGGACGCACACGCAGCCACTTGCTCACACACATGGACGCACACGCAGACACTTGCTCACACACACGGACACACACGCAGACACTTGCTCACACACACGGACGCACACGCAGACACTTGCTCACACACACGGACACACACGCAGACACTTGCTCACACACATGGACAGACACGCAGACACTTGCTCACACACACGGACGGACGCACACGCAGACACTTGCTCACACACACGGACACACACGCAGACACTTGCTCACACACACGGACGCACACGCAGACACTTGCTCACACACACAGACGCACACGCAGACACATGCTCACACGGACGCACACGCAGCCACTTGCTCTCACACACGGACGCACACGCAGACACTTGCTCACACACACGGACGCACGTGCAGACACTTGCTCACACACATGGACGCACACGCAGCCACTTGCTCACACACACGGACTCACACGCAGACACTTGCTCACACACACGGACGCACGTGCAGACACTTGCTCACACACACGGACACACACGCAGACACTTGCTCACACACACGGACGCACACGCAGACACTTGCTCACACACACGGACGCACACGCAGCCACTTGCTCACACACACGGACACACACGCAGACACTTGCTCACACACACGGACGCACGTGCAGACACTTGCTCACACACACGGACACACACGCAGACACTTGCTCACACACACGGACGCACACGCAGACACTTGCTCACACACACGGACGCACACGCAGACACTTGCTCACACACACGGACGCACACGCAGACACTTGCTCACACACAAGGACGCACACGCAGACACTTGCTCACACACACGGACGCACACGCAGACACTTGCTCACACACACGGACGCACACGCAGACACTTGCTCACACACACGGACGCACACGCAGACACTTGCTCACACACATGGACGCACATGCAGCCACTTGCTCACACACACGGACACACATGCAGACACTTGCTCACACACACGGACACACACGCAGACACTTGCTCACACACACGGACACACACGCAGACACTTGCTCACACACACGGACACACACGCAGACACTTGCTCACACACACGGACGCACACGCAGACACTTGCTCACACACACGGACGCACGTGCAGACACTTGCTCACACACACGGACGCACACGCAGACACTTGCTCACACACACGGACACACGCAGACACTTGCTCACACACACGGACACACACGCAGACACTTGCTCACACACACGGACGCACACGCCGACACTTGCTCACACACATGGACGCACACGCAGACACTTGCTCACACACACGGACGCACGTGCAGACACTTGCTCACACACACGGACACACACGCAGACACTTGCTCACACACACGGACGCACGTGCAGACACTTGCTCACACACACGGACACACACGCAGACACTTGCTCACACACACGGACGCACACGCAGACACTTGCTCACACACATGGACGCACGTGCAGACACTTGCTCACACACACGGACACACGTGCAGACACTTGCTCACACACACGGACGCACGTGCAGACACTTGCTCACACACACGGACACACACGCAGACACTTGCTCACACACACGGACGCACACGCAGCCACTTGCTCACACACACGGACGCACACGCAGACACTTGCTCACACACACGGACACACGTGCAGACACTTGCTCACACACACGGACACATGTGCAGACACTTGCTCACACACACGGACACACACGCAGACACTTGCTCACACACACGGACACACACGCAGACACTTGCTCACACACACGGACACACGTGCAGACACTTGCTCACAAACACGGACACACACGCAGACACTTGCCCACACACACGGACACACACGCAGACACTTGCTCACACACATGGACGCACATGCAGACACTTGCTCACACACACGGACACACACGCAGACACTTGCTCACACACACGGACACACACGCAGACACTTGCTCACACACACGGACACACACGCAGACACTTGCTCACACACACGGACACACAGCAGACACTTGCTCACACACACGGACACACAGCAGAAACTTGCTCACACACATGGACACACACGCAGCCACTTGCTCACACACATGGACACACGCAGACACTTGCTCACACACATGGACGCACATGCAGACACTTGCTCACACACATGGACACACACGCAGCCACTTGCTCACACACACATGGACACACACGCAGACACTTGCTCACACACACGGACACACGCAGACACTTGCTCACACACACGGACACACGCAGACACTTGCTCACACACACGGACGCACGTGCAGACACTTGCTCACACACATGGACACACACGCAGACACTTGCTCACACACATGGACGCACAGGCAGACACCTGCTCACACACATGGACACACACGCAGTCACTTGCTCACACACACATGGACACACACGCAGACACTTGCTCACACACACGGACACACACGCAGACACTTGCTCACACACACGGACACACGCAGACACTTGCTCACACACACGGACGCACGTGCAGACACTTGCTCACACACACGGACGCACGTGCAGACACTTGCTCACACACACGGACGCACACGCAGACACTTGCTCACACGCAGACACTTGCTCACACACACGGACACACACGCAGACACTTGCTCACACACACGGACGCACACGCAGCCACTTGCTCAGACACACGGACGCACACGCAGACACATGCTCACACACACGGACGCACACGCAGCCACTTGCTCACACACACGGACGCACACGCAGACACTTGCTCACACACACGGACGCACGTGCAGACACTTGCTCACACACACGGACACACGTGCAGACACTTGCTCACACACACGGACGCACACGCAGACACTTGCTCACACACACGGACCCACACGCAGACACTTGCTCACACACACGGACGCACACGCAGACACTTGCTCACACACACGGACGCACACGCAGACACTTGCTCACACACACGGACGCACACGCAGCCACTTGCTCACACACACGGACGCACACGCAGACACTTGCTCACACACACGGACACACACGCAGACACTTGCTCACACACACGGACAAAAACGCAGCCACTTGCTCACACACACGGACGCACACGCAGACACTTGCTCACACACACGGACGCACACGCAGACACTTGCTCACACACACGGACGAACACGCAGCCAGTTGCTCACACACACGGACGCACACGCAGACACTTGCTCACACACACGGACACACACGCAGACACTTGCTCACACACACGGACACACACGCAGACACTTGCTCACACACACGGACACACCCGCAGACACTTGCTCACACACACGGACGCACACGCAGACACTTGCTCACACACACGGACACACACGGACACACACGCAGACACTTGCTCACACACACGGACGCACACGCAGACACTTGCTCACACACACGGACACACACGGACGCACACGCAGACACTTGCTCACACACACGGACGCACACGCAGACACTTGCTCACACACACGGACACACACCGACGCACGTGCAGACACTTGCTCACATACACGGACACACACGGACGCACACGCAGACACTTGCTCACACACACGGACGCACGTGCAGACACTTGTTCACACACACGGACGCACACGGACGCACACGCAGACACTTGCTCACACACACGGACACACACGCAGACACTTGCTCACACACACGGACGCACACGGATGCACACGCAGACACTTGCTCACACACACGGACACACATGCAGACACTTGCTCACACACACGGACGCACGTGCAGACACTTGCTCACACACACGGACACACACGGACGCACACGCAGACACTTGCTCACACACACGGACACACACGCAGACACTTGCTCACACACACGGACGCACACGCAGACACTTGCTCACACACACGGACACACACGGACGCACGTGCAGACACTTGCTCACACACACGGACACACACGCAGACACTTGCTCACACACACGGACGCACACGCAGACACTTGCTCACACACACGGACACACAGCAGACACTTGCTCACACACACGGACACACAGCAGACACTTGCTCACACACATGGACACACACGCAGCCACTTGCTCACACACATGGACACACGCAGACACTTGCTCACACACATGGACGCACATGCAGACACTTGCTCACACACATGGACACACACGCAGCCACTTGCTCACACACACATGGACACACACGCAGACACTTGCTCACACACACGGACACACGCAGACACTTGCTCACACACACGGACACACGCAGACACTTGCTCACACACACGGACGCACGTGCAGACACTTGCTCACACACATGGACGCACATGCAGACACTTGCTCACACACATGGACACACACGCAGCCACTTGCTCACACACACATGGACACACACGCAGACACTTGCTCACACACACGGACACACGCAGACACTTGCTCACACACACGGACACACGCAGACACTTGCTCACACACACGGACGCACGTGCAGACACTTGCTCACACACATGGACACACACGCAGACACTTGCTCACACACATGGACGCACAGGCAGACACTTGCTCACACACATGGACACACACGCAGTCACTTGCTCACACACACATGGACACACACGCAGACACTTGCTCACACACACGGACACACACGCAGACACTTGCTCACACACACGGACACACGCAGACACTTGCTCACACACACGGACGCACGTGCAGACACTTGCTCACACACACGGACGCACGTGCAGACACTTGCTCACACACACGGACGCACACGCAGACACTTGCTCACACACACGGACACACACGCAGACACTTGCTCACACACACGGACGCACACGCAGCCACTTGCTCAGACACACGGACGCACACGCAGACACATGCTCACACACACGGACGCACACGCAGCCACTTGCTCACACACACGGACGCACACGCGGACACTTGCTCACACACACGGACGCACGTGCAGACACTTGCTCACACACACGGACGCACGTGCAGACACTTGCTCACACACACGGACGCACACGCAGACACTTGCTCACACACACGGACACACACGCAGACACTTGCTCACACACACGGACGCACACGCAGACACTTGCTCACACACACGGACGCACACGCAGACACTTGCTCACACACACGGACGCACACGCAGCCACTTGCTCACACACACGGACGCACACGCAGACACTTGCTCACACACACGGACACACACGCAGACACTTGCTCACACACACGGACAGAAACGCAGCCACTTGCTCACACACACGGACGCACACGCAGACACTTGCTCACACACACAGACGCACACGCAGACACTTGCTCACACACACGGACGAACACGCAGCCACTTGCTCACACACACAGACGCACACGCAGACACTTGCTCACACACACGGACACACACGCAGACACTTGCTCACACACACAGACACACACGCAGACACTTGCTCACACACACGGACACACCCGCAGACACTTGCTCACACACACGGACGCACACGCAGACACTTGCTCACACACACGGACACACACGGACACACACGCAGACACTTGCTCACACACACGGACGCACACGCAGACACTTGCTCACACACACGGACACACACGGACGCACACGCAGACACTTGCTCACACACACGGACGCACACGCAGACACTTGCTCACACACACGGACACACACCGACGCACGTGCAGACACTTGCTCACACACACGGACACACACGGACGCACACGCAGACACTTGCTCACACACACGGACGCACGTGCAGACACTTGTTCACACACACAGACGCACACGGACGCACACGCAGACACTTGCTGACACACACGCAGACACTTGCTCACACACACGGACGCACACGGACGCACACGCAGACACTTGCTCACACACACGGACACACATGCAGACACTTGCTCACACACACGGACGCACGTGCAGACACTTGCTCACACACACGGACACACACGGACGCACACGCAGACACTTGCTCACACACACGGACACACACGCAGACACTTGCTCACACACACGGACGCACACGCAGACACTTGCTCACACACACGGACACACACGGACGCACGTGCAGACACTTGCTCACACACACGGACACACACGCAGACACTTGCTCACACACACGGACGCACACGCAGACACTTGCTCACACACACGGACGCACTCGCAGACACTTGCTCAGACAAACGGACGCACACGCAGACACTTGCTCACATACACGGACACACACGTAGACACTTGCTCTCACACATGGACGCACAGCAGACACTTGCTCACACACACGGACACACACGCAGACACTTGCTCACACACACGGACACACACGCAGACACTTGCTCACACACACGGACGCACACGCAGACACTTGCTCACACACACGGACACACACGCAGACACTTGCTCACACACACGGACGCACACGCAGACACTTGCTCACACACACGGACACACACGCAGACATTTGCTCACACACACGGACGCACACGCAGACACTTGCTCACACACACGGACGCACACGCAGACACTTGCTCACACACACGGACGCACACGCAGACACTTGCTCACACACACGGATGCCCACGCAGACACTTGCTCACACACACGGACGCACACGCAGACACTTGCTCACACACACGGATGCCCACGCAGACACTTGCTCACACACACGGACGCACACGCAGACACTTGCTCACACACACGGTCACACACGCAGACACTTGCTCACACACATGGATGCCCACGCAGACACTTGCTCACACACACGGACGCACACGCAGACACTTGCTCACACACACGGATGCCCACGCAGACACTTGCTCACACACACGGACGCACACGCAGACACTTGCTCACACACACGGTCACACACGCAGACACTTGCTCACACACACGGACGCATACGCAGACACTTGCTCACAGACACGGATGCCCACGCAGACACTTGCTCACACACACGGACGCACACGCAGACACTTGCTCACACACACGGACGCACACGCAGCCACTTGCTCACACACACGGACGCACACGCAGACACTTGCTCACACACACGGACACACACGCAGACACTTGCTCACACACACGGATGCCCACGCAGACACTTGCTCACACACACGGACGCACACGCAGACACTTGCTCACACACACGGACACACACGCAGACACTTGCTCACACACACGGACGCACACGCAGACACTTGCTCACACACATGGACGCACAGCAGACACTTGCTCACACACACGGACACACACGCAGTCACTTGCTCACACACACGGACGCACGTGCAGACACTTGCTCACACACACGGACGCACACGCAGACACTTGCTCACACACATGGACACACACGGACGCACACGCAGACACTTGCTCACACACATGGACACACACGGACGCACACGCAGACACTTGCTCGCACACACGGACGCACAGCAGACACTTGCTCACACACACGGACACACACGCAGACACTTGCTCACACACACGGACACACACGCAGACACTTGCTCACACACACGGACGCACACGCAGACACTTGCTCACACACACGCAGACACTTGCTCACACACACGGACGCACACGCAGACACTTGCTCACACACACGGACACACACGCAGACACTTGCTCACACACACAGACGCACAAGCAGACACTTGCTCACACACACGGACACACACGCAGACACTTGCTCACACACACGGACACACAGCAGACACTTGCTCACACACACGGACACACACGCAGACACTTGCTCACACACACGGACACACACGCAGACACTTGCTCACACACACGGACGCACACGCAGACACTTGCTCACACACACGGATGCCCACGCAGACACTTGCTCACACACACGGACGCACACGCAGACACTTGCTCACACACACGGACGCACACGCAGACACTTGCTCACACACACGGACGCACACGCAGACACTTGCACACACACACGGACGCACACGCAGACACTTGCTCACACACACGGACGCACACGCAGACACTTGCTCACACACACGGACACACACGCAGACACTTGCTCACACTCACGGACTCACACGCAGACACTTGCTCACACACACGGACTCACACGCAGACACTTGCTCACACACACGGACGCACACGCAGACACTTGCTCACACACACGGACGCACACGCAGACACTTGCTCACACACACGGACGCACACGCAGACACTTGCTCACACACACGGACGCACACGTAGACACTTGCTCACACACACGGATGCACACGCAGACACTTGCACACACACACGGACGCACACGCAGACACTTGCTCACACACACGGACTCACACGCAGACACTTGCTCACACACACGTACTCACACGCAGACACTTGCTCACACACACGGACTCACACGCAGACACTTGCTCACACACACGGACGCACACGCAGACACTTGCTCACACACACGGACTCACACGCAGACACTTGCTCACACACACGGACGCACACGCAGACACTTGCTCACACACACGGACACACACGCAGACACTTGCTCGCACACACGGACACACACGCAGACACTTGCTCACACACACGGACACACACGCAGACACTTGCTCACACACACGGACACACACCCAGACACTTGCTCACACACACGGACGCACACGCAGACACTTGCTCACACACACGGACGCACACGCAGACACTTGCTCAGACACACGGACACACACGGAGACACTTGCTCACACACACGGACGCACGTGCAGACACTTGCTCACACACACGGACGCGCACGCAGACACTTGCTCACACACACGGACGCGCACGCAGACACTTGCTCACACACACGGAGACACTTGCTCACACACACGGACGCACGTGCAGACACTTGCTCACACACACGGACGCGCACGCAGACACTTGCTCACACACACGGACGCACACGCAGACACTTGCTCACACACACGGACACACACGGAGACACTTGCTCACACACACGGACGCGCACGCAGACACTTGCTCACACACACGGACACACACGCAGACACTTGCTCACACACACGGACACACACGCAGACACTTGCTCACACACGGACACAAACGCAGACACTTGCTCACACACACGGACACACACGCAGACACTTGCTCGCACACACGGACACACACGCAGACACTTGCTCACACACACGGACACACACGCAGACACTTGCTCACACACACGGACACACACGGACGCACACGCAGACACTTGCTCACACACACGGACGCACGTGCAGACACTTGCTCACACACACGGAAGCACACGCAGACACTTGCTCACGCACACGGACACACACGCAGACACTTGCTCACACACATGGACGCACACGCAGACACTTGCTCACACACATGGACGCACACGCAGACACTTGCTCACACACATGGATGCACACGCAGACACTTGCTCACACACACGGAAACACAGCAGACACTTGCTCACACACACGGACGCACACGCAGACACTTGCTCACGCACATGGACACACACGCAGACACTTGCTCACACACACGGACACACACGCAGACACTTGCTCACACACACGGACACACACGCAGACACTTGCTCACACACACGGAAGTACAAGCAGACACTTGCTCACGCACACGGACACACACGCAGACACTTGCTCACACACATGGACGCACACGCAGACACTTGCTCACACACATGGACGCACACGCAGACACTTGCTCACACACATGGATGCACACGCAGACACTTGCTCACACACACGCTCACACACACGGACACACAGCAGACACTTGCTCACACACACGGATGCACACGCAGACACTTGCTCACACACACGGACGCACACGCAGACACTTGCTCACACACACGGACACACACGCAGACACTTGCTCACACACACGGACACACACGCAGACACTTGCTCACACACACGGACACACACGCAGGCACTTGCTCACACACACGGACACACACGCAGACACTTGCTCACACACACGGACGCACACGCAGACACTTGCTCACACACACGGACACACACGCAGACACTTACTCACACACACGGACGCACACGCAGACACTTGCTCACACACACGGACACACACGCAGACACTTGCTCACACACACGGACGCACACGCAGACACTTGCTCACACACACGGACACACACGCAGACACTTGCTCACACACACGGACACACAGCAGACACTTGCTCACACACATGGACACACACGCAGACACTTGCTCACACACACGGACGCACACGCAGACACTTGCTCACACACACGGACACACAGCAGACACTTGCTCACACACATGGACACACACGCAGACACTTGCTCACACACACGGACGCACACGCAGACACTTGCTCACACACACGGACACACAGCAGACACTTGCTCACACACACGGACACACAGCAGACACTTGCTCACACACATGGACACACACGCAGACAATTGCTCACACACACGGACGCACACGCAGACACTTCCTCACACACACGGACGCACACGCAGACACTTGCTCACACACATGGACGCACACGCAGGCACTTGCTCACACACACGGATGCCCACGCAGACACTTGCTCACACACACGGACGCACACGCAGACACTTACGCACACGCAGACACTTGCTCACACACACGGACGCACACGCAGCCACTTGCTCACACACACGGACGCACACGCAGACACTTGCTCACACACACGGACGCACACGCAGACACTTGCTCACACACACGGACGCACACGCAGCCACTTGCTCACACACACGGATGCACACGCAGACACTTGCTCACACACACGGACACACACGCAGACACTTGCTCACACACACGGATGCCCACGCAGACACTTGCTCACACACACGGACGCACACGCAGACACTTGCTCACACACACGGACGCACACGCAGACACTTGCTCACACACACGGCCGCACACGCAGCCAGTTGCTCACACACACGGACGCACACGCAGACACTTGCTCACACACACGGACGCACACGCAGAACACTTGCTCACACACACGGACGCACAGGCAGCCAGTTGCTCGCACACACGGACGCACACACAGACACTTGCTCACACACGGACGCACACGCAGACACTTGCTCACACACACGGACGCACACGCAGCCACTTGCTCACACACACTGATGCACACGCAGACACTTGCTCACACACACGGACACACAGCAGACACTTGCTCACACACATGGACACACACGCAGACACTTGCTCACACACACGGACGCACACGCAGACACTTGCTCACACACACGGACGCACGTGCAGAAACTTGCTCACACACACGGACGCACACGCAGACACTTGCTCACAAACATGGACGCACACGCAGACACTTGCTCACACACACGGATGCCCACGCAGACACTTGCTCACACACACGGACGCACACGCAGACACTTGCTCACACACACGGATGCACACGCAGACACTTGCTCACACACACGGACAAAAACGCAGACACTTGCTCACACACACGGACACACACGCAGACACTTGCTCACACACACGGACGCACACGCAGACACTTGCTCACACACACGGACGCACACGCAGACACTTGCTCACACACACGGATGCCCAAGCAGACTCTTGCTCACACACACGGACACACACGCAGACACTTGCTCACACACACGGATGCACACGCAGCCACTTGCTCACACACACGGACGCACACGCAGCCACTTGCTCACACACACGGACACACACGCAGACACTTGCTCACACACACGGACGCACACGCAGACACTTGCTCACACACACGGACACACACGCAGCCACTTGCTCACACACACGGACGCACACGCAGACACTTGCTCACACACACGGACACACACGCAGACACTTGCTCACACACACGGACGCACACGCAGCCACTTGCTCGCACACACGGACGCACACGCAGACACTTGCTCACACACATGGACACACACGCAGACACTTGCTCACACACACGGACACACACGCAGACACTTGCTCACACACACGGACGCACACGCAGACACTTGCTCACACACACGGACGCACACGCAGACACTTGCTCACACACACGGACGCACACGCAGACACTTGCTCACACACACGGACGCACACGCAGACACTTGCTCACACACACGGACGCACACGCAGCCACTTGCTTGCACACACGGACGCACACGCAGACACTTGCTCACACACACGGACACACACGCAGACACTTGCTCACTCACACGGACGCACACGCAGACACTTGCTCACACACACGGAAGCACACGCAGCCACTTGCTCGCACACACGGACGCACACGCAGACACTTGCTCGCACACATGGACGCACACGCAGACACTTGCTCACACACACGGACACACACGCAGACACTTGCTCACACACACGGACGCACACGCAGACACTTGCTCACACACACGGACGCACACGCAGACACTTGCTCACACACACGGACGCACACGCAGCCAGTTGCTCACACACACGGACGCACACGCAGACACTTGCTCACACACACGGACGCACACGCAGACACTTGCTCACACACACGGACGCACACGCAGCCAGTTGCTCGCACACACGGATGCACACACAGACACTTGCTCACACACGGACGCACACGCAGACACTTGCTCACACACACGGACGCACACGCAGACACTTGCTCATACACACGGACGCACACGCAGACACTTGCTCACACACACGGACACACAGCAGACACTTGCTCACACACACGGACACACACGCAGCCACTTGCTCACACACACGGACACACACGCAGACACTTGCTCACACACACGGACGCACACGCAGACACTTGCTCACACACACGGACGCACACGCAGACACTTGCTCACACACACGGACGCACACGCAGACACTTGCTCACACACACGGACGCACACGCAGACACTTGCTCACACACACGGACGCACACGCAGACACTTGCTCACACACACGGATGCCCACGCAGACACTTGCTCACACACACGGACGCACACGCAGACACTTGCTCACACACACGGATGCCCACGCAGACACTTGCTCACACACACGGACGCACACGCAGACACTTGCTCACACACACGGTCACACACGCAGACATTTGCTCACACACACGGATGCCCACGCAGACACTTGCTCACACACACGGACGCACACGCAGACACTTGCTCACACACACGGATGCCCACGCAGACACTTGCTCACACACACGGACGCACACGCAGACACTTGCTCACACACACGGTCACACACGCAGACACTTGCTCACACACACGGACGCACACGCAGACACTTGCTCACAGACACGGATGCCCACGCAGACACTTGCTCACACACACGGACGCACACGCAGACACTTGCTCACACACACGGACGCACACGCAGCCACTTGCTCACACACACGGACGCACACGCAGACACTTGCTCACACACACGGACACACACGCAGACACTTGCTCACACACACGGATGCCCACGCAGACACTTGCTCACACACACGGACGCACACGCAGACACTTGCTCACACACACGGACACACACGCAGACACTTGCTCACACACACGGACGCACACGCAGACACTTGCTCACACACATGGACGCACAGCAGACACTTGCTCACACACACGGACACACACGCAGACACTTGCTCACACACACGGACGCACACGCAGGCACTTGCTCACACACACGGACACACACGCAGACACTTGCTCACACACACGGACGCACACGCAGACACTTGCTCACACACACGGACACACACGCAGACACTTGCTCACACACACGGACACACACGCAGACACTTGCTCACACACACGGACGCACGTGCAGACACCTGCTCTCACACACGCAGACACGCTCACACACACGGGTGAATATACGTGTGCGATATGGTCTCGCTGTGAGTGGGATGTACTGCAGTACTGTGTCCCTTAAGATATCAAACAGACCAGCTTCCTGCAGTCTGCAGTGTGGTGACAGCTCGATGTTTGGCGGCTGGAAGATCTTATCAAAGGGGAAAGAGAAAAGCTTCGTCCATCGGTCGCTTTGAGAGAAAAAAAAATGTGTTAAGTAAGATCGTTCATAGAGCTCCAATGAATCTCAAGAGAAAATCGGGCGGTGAGTTTTATTTCTGAACTGTTGTTATGGATCTGACAGGGGGGCTGTGGCACTGTGCCGGCTGTGAGGCGAATTTAAACAGCTCCTGCCCTTTTGCAGATGTTTATCCAGGGCAATATCTTTGGGGCATCAGTTTGACACGTGGTTAGAATGCAGAGTGGGAGGGGGTAAGGATTAATTTGAGTGAGGGAGGGGGAGGGAATCATTCAGGGCACGACAGACAGGGTTTTCACTACCTTGCAGGGGTCAGGACTGGGAGAAATGACTTTGCCCTTCTTCCCCAAGCTCCGCACTAGGATGGGCTCAGGAGCTCTTCACCCATAACTGTCCCTTGCCCTACTTAATTAAGGGGTGGCACAGTGGTTAGCACTGCTGCCTCACGGCGCCAGGGACCCGGGTACGATCCCCGGCTTGGGTCACTGTCTGTGTGGAGTTTGCACATTCTCCCCGTGTCTACATCGGTTTCCTCCGGGTGCTCCGGTTTCCTCCCACAGTCCGAAAGACGTGCTGATTAGGGCGCATTGGCCGTGCTAAATTCTCCCTCGGTGTACCCGAACAGGCGCCGGAGTGTGGCGACTGAGGGATTTTCACAGTAACTTCATTGCAGTATTAATGTAAGCTGACTTGTGACACTAATAAATAAACTTTAAACTTAATTACTAGTTTACGCTGCCTCATTGTCAGTGGACGAGTAATCCAGAGACCCAGGGTGGTGCTCTGGGGACCCGGGTTCGAATCCCACCACGGCAGATGGTGGAATTTGAATTCAAGAAAGAAAATCTGGAATTAAGAATCGACTGATGACCATGAAACCATTGTCGATTGTCAGAAAAACCCACTTGGTTCACTAATGTCCCTTTAGGGAAGGAAATCTGCCGTCCTTACCTGGTCTGGCCTACATGTGACTCCAGAGACACAGCAATGTGGCTGACTCTCAACTACCCTCGGGCAACTAGGGATGGGCAATAAATGCTGGCCAGCCAACGATGCCCATGTCCCACAAATGAATTTTTAAAAAGTAGAATTAATATGGGTGGACATTAGGAATAGCAAGGGGTAGAAAATGCTGGTGGGAATAGCTGAAAATGGCCCCATTACAGTAATTACACTGTTAACAGAGCATTCAGTATGAAATTATTGGAACTTGGAACAGAGGCAATGGAATAATTGTGAAGACTTTAATCTTCATATAGACTGGGACAATCAAGAGTGGTGTAGCCGATGACTTTGTAGAGCGTTCTTGTGACAGTTTCCTAGAGCAATATGTTGTGAAACCGGCCAGAAATGAAGCTATCTTAGATCCCGTATTGTGTAATGAGGTTGAGTTAATTAGTAACGCGATGGTAACAGGTTCACTGGGAAAGAGTGATCATAATACCATTGAATTCCGTGTTGAGTTTGAGAGTGTGGCATACTCCAATCACACACACACATCTTCAACTTGAGCAAAGCCAATTACGTAGGTTGGAACTGGCTCAAGTTGATTTGGGAAATATATCTAAAGGTATGGTGGGAAATGAAAAAACGTGACAAACGTGACAAAAAAACAATTGACAAAACAGTACAAACCGTTTAATGAAAAGTACAAAAGAATCAGCAGAAAAGTACATCTGTGGCTTTGTAAGACGAGAGTGTTAGGTTAGGTTTATAGTATTGCAAAGAACAAGGCTGAGGATTGGAAGTGTTTTAGGTGCCAGCAGAGGGCCACCAAAATGTTGATAGACAAATAAAAACAATAGAACGGGAAAGTAACCTAGTTAGGAATTTAAAAACAGATTGTAAAAGTTTTTTAATGCAAGTATTATAGGAAGAGAGTGGCAAAAGTAAACATTGGTCCCTTATGAGCAGGAGAAATTAACATGGGGAATGTGGAAATGGCAGAGACTTGGAATAAATTGTTTGTTTGTTTTCATAGCATAAAAGCACAAATTGCATATCAGAAACAGACAGTAACCTTGGGGCAAAAACAAGTGAGGACATTAACAAAATTAATGTCAGCAGAGAAAAGTGTATTTATTAGTGTCACAAGTCGGCTTACATTCACACTGCAATGAAGTTACTGTGAAAATTCCTTAGTCGCCACACTCCGGCCCCTGTTCGGGTACACTGAGGGAGAATTTAGCACGGCCAATGCACCCTAACCAGCACGTCTTTCGGACTGTGGGAGGAAACTGGAGCACCCGGGGGAAACACGCAGACACGGGGAGAATGTGCAGACTCCACACAGACAGTGACCCAAGCCGGGAATGGAACCCAGGTCCCTGGCGATGTGAGGCAGCAGCGCTAACCACTGTGCCGCCCTGTTGGAGGAAACTAAAATCTGGCATCCCCAGCACCTCACGGCCAATAGCCGAGTAATTGCAGAGTTGGTGAATTTTCCAAAAAATTCCTTGGATGCGGGAATGGTCCCATCAGATTGGAAGTTGGCAAATCCGACACTGCTTTTCAAGGGAAGAGGGATATGGAAAGCAGGAAGCTACAGGCCAGTTACCTTAACCTCGCTCATTTAGAAAATGCCGCAATCTTATTATTAAGGAAGTCTTAACAATGTTCTTTGAAAGACATAATATTGAAACAATGATTTTACTAAGGGGAAATCCTGTTTGAGAAATTTATTGGGGATTCTTGAGGATGTGATTAGGAGGGTAGACAAAGGGGAACCAGTAGATGTAGTATACCTGGGTTTTCAAACGACATTCGATAGAAGTGCCACACAATAGATTAATGGGTAAGATATTGATGCATGGAGTTGGGGGGTAATATATTAGCATGGGTAGAGGATTGGTTAGTGGTCAGGAGGCAGAGTGGGCATAAACGGGGCCCACGAGTTTTCAAGTTTCCAGGCAGTGAATAGTGGAGTGGCACAAGGATCTATACCAGGGCCTTGACTATTTGCAAACTATATTAAAGGCTTGGATGAAGAGTTTCTGATGATAAAGTTCGGTGGGAAGATAAGCTATGGGGAAGACACAGAGGCTACAGAGAGACAGGCTAAGTGAATGGGCCACAAGATGGCAGATGGACCATAACATGGGGAAATGTGAAGCTCTTCACCTTGGTCTTAAGAACAGAAAAGTTAAATATATTTTAAAAGGTGTGAAAGTTTAAATATTGTTGTTTAGAGACTTGGGTGTACTCGTATGAAGGATGCAGATACAAGAAGGCAAATACTATGTTGCCCTTTATTGCAAGGGGATTGGAATACAAGAGTATAAACATCTTGTTCCAGTTGTGCTCAGCTTTGGTGAGATCACATCTGGAATATTGTGTGCAGTCTTGTCCTCTGTGTTTAAGGAAGGATTTACTTGCATTGAAGGCAGGACAGCGAAGATTTACTAGGTTGGTTCGTTGGATGAGAGGGTTGTCCTATTATGAGGACATCAACATCCTGGGCATTAGCATTGACCAGAAACTGAACGGGACTAGCCATGTAAGTACTGTGGCTACCAGAGTACATCAAAGACTAGGAATACTGCAGAGAGTAACTCAACTCCTGACTCCCCAAAGCCTGTCCACCATCATAGGATCATAGAATTCCGACAGTGCAGAATGAGGCCATTCGGCCCATTGAAGCTGCAGTGCCTACAATCCCACCCAGGCCCTATCCCCATAACCCCACATATTTACCCTGCTAATCCCCCTGATGCTAGGGTCAATTTAGCATGGCCAATCCACCTGCACATCTTTGGACTGTGGGAGGAAACTGGAGCACCCGAAGGAAACCCATGCAGACATGAGGTGAACGTGCAAACTCCATACGGACAGTGACCCGAGATCGGAATTGAACCCGGGTCCCCGGTGCTGTGAGGCAGCGGTGCTAACCACTGTGCCACCATGCTGCCCATCTACAAGGCACACGTCAGGAGTAGGATGGAATAATCTCCCCTTGCCTGGATGGTGCAGCTCCAACAACACTCAAGAAACTTGACACCATCCAGGATAAAGCAACCCGCTTGATTGGCACCACATCCACAAACATTCACTCCCTCCACCACCGATGCACAGCGGCAGCAGTGTATACCACCTAACTGCAAGAACTCACCAAGGTTCGTTAGGCAGCACCTCCCAAACCCACGACCACAGGACAAAGGCATCAGACACATGGGAGCGCCACCACCTGGAAGTTTCCACAGCTTGGTGTGGCTCCTGCTCTGCCCAAGACCGCAAGAAACCACAAAGGGTCGTGAATGTAGCCCAATCCATCACGCAAACCAGCCTCCCATCCATTGACTCTGTCTACACTTCCCGCTGCCTCGGCAAAGCAGCCAGCATAATTAAGGACCCCATACACACCCCGGACATTCTCTCTTCCACCTCCGGGAAAAAGATACAAAAATCCGAGGTCACGTACCAACCGACTCAAGAACAGCTTCTTCCCTGCTGCTGTCAGATTTTTGAATGGACTTGCCTTGCATTAAGTTGATCTTTCTCTACACCCTAGCTATAACTGTAACACTACATTCTGCACTCTCTCGTTTCCTTCTCTATGAACGGTATGCTTTGTCTGTATAGCGCGCAAGAAACAATACTTTTCACTGTATGTTAATACATGTGACAATAATAAATCAAATCAAAAGCCACTCGCCATCCTGACTTGGAAATATATCGGCCGTTCATTCATTGTCGCTGGGTCAAAATCCTGGAATTCCCTCCCTACCAGCACTGTGGATGTACCTACACCACAGGGATTGTAGCAGTTCAAGAAAGCAGCTCACCACCACCTTCTCAGGGGCAATTCAGGAGGGGCAAAACAGCCCATAAATGAATTCTAAGAAAAATCTCTGCTCCATTTTGTGAAAACTATCAATGTTGTTTCCCTCGGTTCCTCATCCCGTCATCACGGAGAAGCAATTCTTCGAATAATTGAACCAAAATGGTGGTGATTTGAACTTTGGACAGTTGTGGGAACTGCCAATAGCAAATCAACCCAATGTCCACAAGGCTTTGGTGCCAGTTGCTGAAATCTGGCCAAAGGCATCAAAAAAATAAAGGGGAAAGTTTAGGGCTGGGATTCTCCAACCTCGCCCGTGGCTGGGATTCTCCAGCCCCACTGCAGTGAATGGAGTTTTGGCTGGGCGCCAAATTCTCCATTCTTGCCGGCAAGGGTGGCAGAACGAACAAGATTGGAGAATCCCAGCGCACAGCTTTGAGCTGTTGTTCATGTCTGCCCACCCTGGTCTGGGTAGCTCCTAACCCCACTTCAGCTGGAATACTGGAAGAGATCTGTGTCCCCTACCCACATGAGATCGACTCGTTGATTTTTAAGATTTATTGTTTCGCTCATTTGGTGTTTGTCGGCCCTGCCAATCAGTCCCGCTTTGAGTTAATTTTTCTGCAGCTCATGTGAAGAACAAGCTCCTTCCATGATCACTGGGCACCGCGGCGACGAGGTCACATATTCCTCCCTGGCAATTATATTTTTGTTTCGTTAGTTAGGTTTCCTTTGACATTCTGCTTTTAGTTATAGTTCTCCACCCCCCCCCCCTTGTTTATTTGTTTAATTTTGATTATTTGTTTTTGTTAAGAGTGTAACAAACTTGTTTTCAATTCAGGATCATTCCTGATATCAGCAAGTGTTTTATGGCCAGCGAGGAATTAGTTGGGTCGCTGCTGGACTGTGGAGGAAAAGTTAATGTGAACGTAACAAGCTCTCAAACGGCTGCATTACATAGAAACTAGAAGCAGGAGGAGGCCATTCAGCCCTTCGAGCCTGTTCCACCATTCATTTTGATCATGGCTGATCATCAAATTCAATATCCTGATTCCCCCCCCCCCCCGCCCCCCCGCCCCCCTATCCCTTAATCCCTTTCGCCCCAAGAGCGATATCTAATTTCTTCTTGAAATCAGACAACGTTTTGGCCTCAACTACTTTCTGTGGTAGTGAATTCCACACATTCACCACTCTCTGGATGAAAATATTTCTCCTCCCCTCAGTTCTAAAAGGTTTACCCCTTATCCTCAAACTATGACCACGAGTTCTGGACTCCCCCACCCACCACCACCACCATTAGAAACATTCTTTCTGAATGTAGCCTGTCTAACAAGTTTCTATGAGATCCCCTCTCACTCTTCTCAGTTCCAGTGAATACAATCTGAACCAACTTAGTCTCTCCTCATATGACAGACCTGCCATCCCAGGAATCAGCCTGGTAAACCTTCGCCGCACTCCCTCTATAGCAAGGAAATCCTTCCTCGCATAAGGACACCAAAACTAGTTTGCTGATGACACCACCATAGTGAGTCGGATCTCAAACAATGACGAGACAGAGTACAGGAATGAGATAGAGAATCTGGTGAACTGCTGCGGCAACAATAATCTCTCCCTCAGTGTCAACAAAACGAAGGAAATAGTCATCGACTTCAGGAAGCGTAGTGGACAACATGCCCCAGTCTACATCAATGGGGACAAAGTAGAAATGGTCGAGAGCTTCAGGTTTTTAGGTGTCCAGATCACCAACAACCTGTCCTGGTCCCCCCATGCTGACGCTATAGTTCAGAAAGCCCACCAACGCCTCTACTTTCTCAGAAGACGAAGGAAATTCGGCATGTCAGCTACGACTCTCACCAACTTTTACAGATGCACCATAGAAAGCATTCTTTCTGGTTGTATCACACCTTGGTATGGCTCCTGCTCTGCCCAAGACCGCAAGGAACTACAAAAGGTCATGAATGTAGCCCAGTCCATCGCGCAAACCAGCCTCCCATCCATTGACTCTGTCTACACTTCCCGCTGCCTCGGCAAAGCAGCCGGCATAATTAAGAACCCCACGCACCCTGGACATACCTTCTTCCGTCGGGAAAAAGAGTCTGAGATCATGTACCAACCGACTCAAGAACAGCTTCTTCCCTGCTGCCATCAGACTTTTGAATGGACCTATCTTGCATTAAGTTGATCTTTCTCTGCACCCTAGCTATGACTGTAACACTACATTCTGCACTCTCTCCTTTCCTTCTCTATGAACGGTATGCTTTGTCTGTATAGCGCGCAAGAAACAATACTTTTCACTGAATACTAATAGATGTGACAATAACAAATCAAAATCAAATCCAGCTGTGGCCTTTGTTTCATGGTGGGGGTTGAGGGATAAATATTGGCGAGGGAACCGGAGAGGACCCTGCAGCTGTCTTTAACACAGGGCGGCACAGTGGTTAGCACTGCTACCTCACAGCGCCAGGGACCTGGGTTCGATTCCCGGCTTGGGCCACTGTCTGGGTGGAGTCTGCACATTCTCCCCGTGTCTGCGTGGGTTTCCTCCCGGGTGCTCCGGTTTCCCGCCACAGTCCGAAAGACGTGCTGGTTAGGGTGCATTGGCCGTGCTAACTTCTCCCTCAGTGTACCCGAACAGGCGCCGGAGTGTGGCGACTAGGGGATTTTCACAGTAACTTCATTGCAGTGTGAGTCCACTAGTGACACTAATAAATATGCTTTAAATTTTAACATCACTGGAGAGGTTGCTGGAGGTTTTGTAGAGTGGACCTCACTCAGAGCTCTGAGTACTTATGGGCTAAGGAAGAGATGGCGCTTCCTGCAAGAGTAACGTTAATCGTAGGCCCCGGCTCGATTTTTGAGGACTGTGTTTTGGAATCTTCGGCCTTTCCTGGATAGAGGCCTGGGAGAACGTGTGCTCCCTGGATTTGCATAACTGCCTCTGATGGAACATTGCTATCTCGCAGCGCCCCCTTGGCTGGGCGGGGCCAGAGGCTGATGCGTGAGAGCAGCAACCAAAATAAGATAAGATTAGAGACGCGTCTTGATCCCCTTGAGCGTGGCGATATCTCCCTCTCGCAGCTCACACTTCAGGAGCTTGGCAATATGTGCTCAACAATGAGGAACATCAGGCAGTTCAGGGCTGGTGAGTCGTTGAAAGCTCCTGTATCTTTGGTGCTGTTTGTGTAGTTTGCTGCTGCCTTTTTCTGAAGCCTGGGGCCCTGCTCCTTGAATAACGTCCCGTTCCCCGAGTACAAACCCAGACTTTGAATGTCGGAAGGTTGGGGATTGTGGGTGGGGGGGAGGGGAGGGGGGGGCTGGTGTTCACAGTTGAGCCTAAACCATCCCATGCCCTGTCCTCCCGAGTCTCTTGGGGTGGTGTGGGCCCTCGTCTCTGTGTGTGGAGGGTGGTGTGGATCCGGCCTGTGTGTGTGGGGGTGGTGCAAGCCCCACCTGTGTCTTGGGGGGGGGGGGGCGGCCTGTGTGTGTGTGGGGGGGTGGTGTGGATCCGGCCTGTATGTGGGGGGGGGCGGGGGGAGGGGGTGGTGGTGCAAGCCCCACCTGTATCTTGGGCGGGGCGGCCTGTGTGTGTGTGGGGGGTGGTGCGGGTCTGGCCTGTGTGTGTGGGGGGTGGTGCGGGTCTGGCCTGTGTGTGTGTGGGGGGTGCGGGTCCGGCCTGTGTGTGTGAGGGTAGTGCGGGTCCGGTCTGTGTGTGTGTGGGGGTGGTGCGGGTCCGGTCTGTGTGTGTGTGGGGGGTGGTGCGGGTCCGGCCTGTGTGTGTGTGAGGGTGGTGCGGGTCCGGTCTGTGTGTGTGTGGGGGGGTGGTGTGGGTCCGGCCTGTGTGTGTGTGGGGGGTGGTGCGGGTCCGGTCTGTGTGTGTGGGGGGGTGGTGTGGGTCCGGCCTGTGTGTGTGTATGTGGGGGGGTGGTGCGGGTCCGGCCTGTGTGTGTGTGGGTGGTGGTGCGGGTCCGGCCTGTGTGTGTGTGGGGGTGGTGCGGGTCCGGCCTGTGTGTGTGTGGGGGGTGGTGCGGGTCCGGCCTGTGTGTGTGTGGGGGGTGGTGCAGGTCTGGCCATGTGTGTGGGGGTGATGTGGGCTCCTGCCTGTGTGTGTGGGGGGTGGTGCGGGTCTGGCCATGTGTGTGGGGGTGGTGCGGGTCCGGCCTGTGTGTGTGTGGCGGGGGCCCCACCTGTGTGTATGGGGCTGTAGGCTGGCCCCGCCTTTGTCTTGGGGGGGGGGGGGGTGTGGCCTGGCCCCCGTGCCACCCCTGCCCTTGTCTAAGCCCGCTCGCGTCTGTCTCTGTCTCTCTCTCTCTGTCTGGCCATCCCAGGTCCTCGTGGTCTTCATCTGCCCGTCATTAAGTTACAACGCAACAACCTCAATCTCAACCCTGGAGAAACGTGCAGTGTTTCGCACCGCAGTGTGACAGAATCCCAGATTCTTCACGCTGTACCAGTTTCAAATGTTAACCCACGTGTCAAAGGAAGTGCAGAGCGTAGCAGCGTACAGTCGCACAGAAAAGATGTAAAAAATAAACACCCACAAATTTCACTGAACGGGTCAATTAATTCGGATCTCAGTGACGTGTGGTGACCTTTACATGACATCATTTGTTTTTATCTCCTTAAGTTCGCAATCTGTAACATGCGCTCCTGCTGCCAATTTACATTACACTTCTTCAGTAACCTCCTGCTTTGTGATGATGTGTCGCTGGTCTGCCCTTTGTATTGTTCTGGGATGGTATCTGTAATGACTTTAACAAAGGCCCTCAATGTGGACCTCTTAGAACATGAGCTCCCTGATTAAGGCAGTAATCCAATCCGGGAGCCCTGCCTGTCTATACGACTTGGAGTGTCAGGGTTACTGTTTGTAATGGTAAGAGGAGGCAGATTTAAAACAGAAACGTTTAAAGTTTATTTATTGACGAGTAGGCTTACATTAACGCTGCAATGAAGTTACTGTGAAAATCCCCTCGTCCCCGCACTTCGGCGCCTGTTCGGGTACACCGAGGGAGCATTTAGCATGGCCAATGCACCCAACCAGCACATCTTTTGGATTGTGGGAGGAAACCGGAGCTCCCGGAGGAAACCCACGCAGACACGGGGAGAATGTGCAGACTCCGCACAGATAGTCACTCAAGCCGGGAATCCAACCCGGGTCTCTGGCACTGTGAGGCAGCTGTGCTAACCACTGTGCCACCGTGCCGCCCATTGGCACTCTGGTCTTATACTCTACATGAGGAAGTAGCAAACTGGGTGTTACTGACTATGGCCTTAATTTTTCTGTCCAGCTCACCGTGGGGATCGGAGTGGGTGAGGGACGGAGCATGGAACGATCCATTGACCTCTGGTCGCCCCATGTCAATAAATCTAGATTTGGTGTAGGGACACTGGCCTCGGAGGAGATATTTCAGTATCGACCTCCACGCTTGTCGTTAGGGAAGCAATGGCTTAATGGTATTATCGCAAGACTATTAATCCAGAGACTCAGCTAATGTTCTGGGGACCCGGGTTCGAATCCCGCCGCGGCAGATGGTGGAATTTGAATTCGATTTTTAAAAATCTGGAATTAAGAATCTACTGATGACCATGAAACCGTTGTCGATTGTCGGAAAAAACCCATCTGGTTCATTCCTTTAGGGAAGGAAATCTGGCGTCCTTACCTGGTCTGGCCTACATGTATGCCTTGGCATCGCAAGTGCTCATCTAAATACTTCTTAAATGGTGGCACAATGGTTAGCACTGCTGTCTCACGATGCCAGGGTTCGATTCCCGGCTTGGGTCACTGTCTGTGCGGAGTTTGCACGTTCTCCCCGTGTCTGCGTGGGTTTCCTCCGGGTGCTCCGGTTTCCTCCCACTGTCCAAAACACATGCTGGTTAGGGTGCATTGGCCATAGATCCAGAGCCACAGCAATGTGGTTGACTCTCAACTGCCCCCTGAAATGGCCGAGCAAGTCACTCAGTTCAAGGGCAACTAGGGATGGGCAATAAATGCTGGCCAAGCCAGCGATGCCCGCGTCCCATGAATGAATAAAGTGGCATAAGAAAGATCTTTTAGTTCAGGTGTTTTCAGTAAGGGACATTTTTTAGTTGTGATGGTGGGAGATGGGCCTGTTTTCCGATCGAAAAGTGAAATGTTGTGGCGAAAGGATTAATAAAGGCGATCCAGGCAGCATTTCATTGCAATGAAGAGTTTGCAAAGCAAGGTTTAAAAAAAATGCAGAATGGGATGATCATTGATTGGCAGCTATTTCTGATTTGATTCATTATTGTCACATGCATTAGTATGCAGTGAAAAGTACTGTTTCTTGCGCGCTATACAGACAAAGCATTCCGTTCATAGAGAAGGAAAGGACAGAGTTCAGAATGTAGTGTTACAGTCATAGCTAGGGTGTAGAGAAAGATCAACTTAGTGCGAGGTAAGTCCATTCAAAAGTCTGACAGCAGCAGGGAAGAAGCTGTTCTCAAGTCGGTTGATACGTGACCTCAGACTTCTGTATCTTTGATCTTTGTACGATATTGGTCAAGTCGTGTAACAGGCAGTCAGGAGCCTGAGCGAGTTCTTGGAAAGGATGTGGGAACTGACCCGAGAGGGAGCAGTTCAAAGCGGGAGGAAGTGGGCGTTTGAGATTGTTGAAGCTCATTCCAAGAGCAAATGTGGGTGAGATGGTTCTCTGGGAAAGGTGATGGGAGCACTCCCGGGGAATGATGGGAGCACCCCCGGGGAATGATGGGAACACCCCCGGGGAATGATGGGAGCACCCCCGGGGAATGATGGGAGCACCCCTGGGGAATGATGGGAGCACCCCCGGGGAATGATGGGAGCACCCCCGGGGGAATGATGGGAGCACCCCCGGGGAATGATGGGAGCACCCCCGGGGAATGATGGGAACACCCCCGGGGAATGATGGGAGCACCCCCGGGGAATGATGGGAGCACCCCCGGGGAATGATGGGAGCACCCCCGGGGAATGATGGGAGCACCCCCGGGGAATGATGGGAGCACCCCCGGGGAATGATGGGAGCACCCCCGGGGAATGATGGGAGCACCTCCAGGAATGATGGGCAGGGAGTAGGGCTGAATGTCGCCATGTTACTGATGTGCAATCAATACAGAAGCACAGAAAAGGCCCTTTGGCCCATCACGTTTGCGCCAGTCAAAACAACCACCAAACTCTTGTAATCCCATTCTCCAGCACTTGGCCCATAGCCTTGTATGCCTTGGCATCGTAACTGCTCATCTAAATACTTCTTAAACGGTGGCACAGTGGTTAGCGCTGCCGCCTCACAGCGCCAGGGATCCAGGTTCAATTCCCGGCTTGGGTCACTGTCTGTGTGGAGTTTGCACCTTCTCCCCGTGTCTGCGTGGGTTTCCTCCGGGTGCTCCGGTTTCCTCCCACAGTCTGAAAGACGTGCTGGTTAGGGTGCATTGACCATGCCAAATTCTCCCTCAGTGTACCCGAACGGGTGCCGGAGTGTGGCGACTAGGGGATTTTCACAGTAACTTCATTGCAGTGTTAATGTAAGCCTACTTGGGACACTAATAAATAAACTTTAAGCTAAATGCTATGAGGGTCTCTGCCTTCACCACCCTTTCAGGCAGTGGGTTCCAGACTCCCTCTGAGTGAACAACCTTTTCCTCACATCCCCTCTCAACCCTCCTGCTCCTTACCTTAAACCAGTGGTTCCCAAACTTTTTTCACAGGGCCGCATTTTCGGAATAAAAATTTGCTCGCGCCACACCGAATTTTTTATTGATAAGAAATACATTCAAAAACAAAAAAAAAACAACTCCCAGCAGTGCTTGATTCATAACAAAGAACACAACTACTTTATAATATCATGGGACATCCAGAAAGTATAAAACAATGCTTGTTTAAACCATGTTTAAATGTTTCTTTGATTGTCCTTGAATCTTCCCGCCACACTTGCCATCCTCTCTCGCTGCACCAGTGTGGCGTGCCGCACCCTTTGGGAACCACTGTCTTAAATCTATGTCCCCTGGTCATTGATCCCTCCACCAAGGGGAAAAGTTCCTTCCTGTCTACTTTATCTACGCCCCTCATAATTTTATACATCGCAATCATATCCCCCCCTCGGCTCCTCTGCTCCAAGGAAAGCAACCCCAGTCTATCCAATCTCTCTTCATAACTAAAACACTCCAGCCCAGGCAACATTCTGGCAAATCTCCTCTGCACCCTTTCCAGTGCCTCCTATAGTGTGAATTCCAGAGCTGCACACTACACTCACTATACTCTAGCTGTGGCTTAACCAACATTTTATATAGTTTTATACAGTGGTTGTATATAAAAGCAGTCCATGTTCAAAGACGTTACATTTATAAATGTAATGTCTTTGTAGCCACTTCAGTGCTTTCATTATCTTCGTAATATGAGAAATGCAGTGGGCGGCACAGTGGTTAGCACTGTTGCCTCACAGCGCCAGGGACCCCGGGTTCAATTCCCAGCTTGGGTCACTGTCTGTGTGGACTCTGCAATTCTCCCCGTGTCTGCATGGGTTTCCTCCGGGTGCTCTGGTTTCCTCCCATAGTCCAAAGATGTGCAGGTTAGGTGGAATGGCCATGCTAACTTGCCCCTTAGTGTCAGGGGGACTAGCTAGGGTAGATGGATGGGGTTATTGAGACAGGGCCTGGATGGCATTGTGATCAGTGCAAACTCGATGGGCCAAGTGGCCTCCTTCAGCACTGTAGGGATTCTATGATACCGTGCGCACAGCAAGATAGAACCATAGAAAATTACAGCTCAGAAACAGGCCTTTTGTCCCTTCTTGTCTGTGCCGAACCACTCTTTGCCTAGTCCCACTTGCCTGCACTTGGACCATATCCCTCCACACCCCTCTCATCCATGAACCCGTCCATGTTTTTCTTAAATGTTAAAAGTTAAAAGCATTTACCACTTTATCTGGCAGCTCATTCCACACTCCCACCACTCTCTGCGTGAAGAAGCCCCCCCCTAATATTCCCTTTATACTTTTCTCTTTTCACCCTTAACCCATGCCCTCTGGTTTTTTTCTCCCCTAGCCTCAGTGGAAAAAGCCTGCTTGCATTCACTCTATCTATACCCATCAAAATCTTATACACCTCTATCAAATCTCCCCTCATTCTTCTACGCTCCAGGGAATAAAGTCTCAACCTATTCAATCTCTCTCTGTAACTCAGCTTCTCAAGTCCCGGCAACATCCTTGTGAACCTTCTCTGCACTCTTTCAACCTTATTTACATCCTTCCTGTAACTAGGTGACCAAAACTGTACACAATACTCTAAATTCAGCCTCACCAATGCCTTATATAACCTTACCATAACACTCCAACTTTTATACTCAATACTCCGATTTATAAAGGCCAATGTACCAAAGGCACTCTTTACGACCCTATCCACCTGTGACGTCACTTTTAGGGAATTCTGTACCTGTATTCCCAGATCCCTCTGTTCAACTGTCCTACCATTTACCCTGTACGTTCTACTTTAGTTTGTCCTTCCAAAGTGCAATATCTCACACTCGTCTGCATTAAATTCCATTTGCCATTTTTCAGCCCATTTTTCTAGTTGATCCAAATCCCTCTGCAAGCTTTGAAAACCTTCCTCACTGTCCACTACACCTCCAATCTTTGTATCATCAGCAAATTTGCTGATCCAATTTACCACATTATCATCCAGATCATTGATATAGATGACAAACAACAGTGGACCCAACACCAATCCCTGCGGCACACCACTAGTCACAGGCCTCCACTCAGAGAAGCAATCCTCCACAACCACTCTCTGGCTTCTTCCATTGAAAGAAGTTTAACAACACCAGGTTAAAGTCCAACAGGTTTATTTGGTAGCAAAAGCCACACAAGCTTTCGGAGCTGCAAGCCCCTTCTTCAGGTGAGTGGGAATTCTGTTCACAAACAGAGCATATAAAGACACAAACTCAATTTACATGAATAATGGTTGGAATGCGAATACTTACAACTAATCAAGTCTTTAAGAAACAAAACAACGTGAGTGGAGAGAGCATCAAGACAGGCTAAAAAGATGTGTATTGTCTCCAGACAAGACAGCCAGTGAAACTCTGCAGGTCCAGGCAACTGTGGGGGTTGTTCTTCCATTGAGCCAGTGTCTAATCCAATTTACTACCTCCCCATGTATACCCAGCGACTGAACCTTCCTAACTAACCTCCCATGAGGGAGGTTAGATCCCACAAAACAAACAATCAGATAATGATCGGATAATCTATTTTTCTATGTCTGTTGAGATAGACTGTTCTACGTGTCAAGATATCCTTCACATCCGCTGAGGGGGCAAATAAGGCCTCAGTTTTACAACTTATCCAAAAGACTGCACTCCCTGGCTCCACCTCAGTGCCAGCACTTTGAGGATTTTTGCTTCATTCTTTCATGGGATATCATCCTGACTAGGCCAGCATTTGTTAACCCTACTTAATTGCCCCTTGAGAAGGTGGTGGTGAGCCACTTTCTTAAACCGCTGCAGTCCATGTAGTGTAGGTACACCCTCAGTGCTGTTAGGGAGGGAATTCCAGGATTTTGACCCAGCGACAGTGTAGGAACGGTCGATATGTTTCCAAATCAGAATGGGAAGTGATTTGGAGGGGAATGTTTAGGGGATGCTGTTCCCAGGTATCTGCTGCCCTTGCCTTCTATGCGATGGGCCCCATGGGTCTGGAAGGTGCTGTGGGAGGAGCCTCGGTGGGTCGCTGCAGTGCATCTTGTAGATAGTACACATGGCTGCCGCTGTGAGTCGGTGGTGGAGGGAGTGAATGTTGTGGATTGGGTTCCAATCAAATGGGCTGCTTTATCCTGGATGGTGTCGAGCTTCTTGAGTGTTGTTGGAGCCGCACCCATCCAGGCGAATGGAGAGTATTCCATCACACTCCTGACTTGTGCCTTGTAGATGGTGGACAGGCTTTGGGGAGTCAGGAGGTGAGTTACTCAAGGATTCCCAGCCGCTGACCTGGTCTTGTAGCCAGGATATTGAAATGTTTCACTGTCAACCAGGCCTCTGCCTAAGTGAGGGTTACATTCGGAGCGCAATAAGATCATAAGATATAGGAGCAGAATTAGGCCATTCGGCCCATCGAGTCTGCTCCGCCATTCAATCATAGCTGATATTTTTCTCATCCCCATTCTCCTGGCTTTTTCCTGTAACCCTTGATCCTCTTATTAATCAAGGACCGATTGATCTTTGTCTTAAAGACACTCAATAACCTGGCCTCATCAGCCTTCTGTGGCAAAGAGTTCCACAGATTCACCACTCTCTGGCTGAAGAAATTCCTTCTCATCTCTGTCTTAAAGGATCGTCCCTTCAGCCTGAGGTTGTGCCCTCTGGTTCTAGTTTTTCCCACTAGTGGAAACATCCTCTCCACGTCCACTCTATCCAGGGCTCGCAGTATCCTGTAAGTTTCAATAAGACCCCCCCCCTCATCCTTCTAAACTCCCAACGAGTACAGACCCAGAGTCCTCAACCGTTCCTCTTAAACTTAATTGAAAATTAATGTTGTCCCGCTGTTCTTTCTGTCCCTGCAGGACGTTTACCCAGGCGGAGGTTAAAGATGGAGTCCTCTTGGAGTTGGCGGGCCCTCTGAGATGGTTGGAGGGAGTTCGCAGCTGGATACACCGGCCAGTGTTCGACGTCCCGTGCCTCCTCCACTCCAGCCCGATCAGCCCACCCACTACCGCACCTTCCGCAACGCCGAGCGGGGGATTGTCGATCGGACTCTGCGCTTCCTGGACGAGAGTGGATTTTACTGGGGGCCGCTCCCCGTGGACCAGGCTCACACCATGCTGGCGTCTGAGCCCGTGGGCACTTTCCTGGTCCGGGACAGCACTCAAGCCAACCACCTGTTCAGCCTGAGCGTCCGGACGGAGAAGGGGCCGGTCAGTATGAGGATCCTGTTCGACAGGGAGCACTTTTGGTTCAACAATGCCCACTTTGACTGCATGGTGAAGCTGCTGGAATACTGCGTGGACAGCACCCAGATAAAGCCCTTCGTGTTTGACTGCGATGTATCTGTGGTCTTTTCCAAACCCTTCCGGAGGCACCCCGTCCCCAAACTGCAGCAGCTGTGCCGAAGGAACATAATCCGCCATTATGGGGCGGAACGCATCCGGAAGCTTCCCTTGGTATCCGGCCTCCAACAGTACGTGGAGAAATTTCCGTTCAAGATATGACTTCCGCGTGCCGAGATTGTTGCCTCTTTTTTTGGCTTGTCTTGTGTGACGCGCGGGGGAGGTGGGCACCTCCCCCTCCAGTTCTGGGATTGACCGTTTCCCCCTTGGCGAGGGTTACGAGGGTGCTCGGGGCACCCCTCGCCCGTCCCTTCAGCCCTGGCAGCGCAGCCTGGTCGGGTGGGGCCGGCCACGGCGGGCAAGGAGAGCACCTACAAATCCGGCCAGCTCGCAGACGCCGGCCACTCACTGGGCGAGCAAAGGAGGCTGGGACACGGGAACATTTATGGTCAGGAGTTCTGAAGGACGGGCGGCGAGAGATGGTTGCCATTCTCTCGAGCGAAACTGTACATTGTGGTTCCATCCGAAGCCAGCACTAAGAAATATTTAGTTGTGCAAAGAAAATAAGCATTACTGTATCAGAATGAATTATTTTTATCAAATATTTTTATTTTGTATATGTACATATATATATTTTAATACATAATTTAAAAATCATTTTTAAAAAATGAACTGGGATGTGACTTTTCCCTGGTACGGAAGGAATTCAATGTGGAAAAATCCGTTAGATCCAACCATCGAGTTGGCCATTGCTCTTGCATTGTGGGTGTTGCGAATGGGTGATTGGCCATTCTTTGCCACTCGATACCCCTCGAAGGGTTTCGGGTGATGGATTGGGTCAGTTTTTGCCGGCCCCGATCCAAATTATTATTTTTTTAAAAATTATGTTTATTAGTGTCACAAGTAGGCTTACATTAACACCGCAATGAAGTTACTGTGAGAATTCCCCTAGTCGACACACTCCGGCGCCTGTTCGGGTACAGCGAGAGAGAATTTAGCACGGCCAATGCACCTAACCAGCACGTCTTCCGGACTGTGGGAGGAAACCGGAGCACCCGGAGGAAACCCATGCAGACATGGGGAGAACGTGCAGACTCCGCACAGACATTGACCCAAGCCGGGAATCGAACCCAGGTCTCTGGCGCTGTGAGGCAGCAGTGCTAACCACTGTGCCACCGTGCCATTCACGGGAACCCCAATCACTTAGATGGAGAATGATGATCCAGGCAAGGAGATGTAACCACCACCCCCACCCCCCTGCCACCCCCATCCCAGTATGCATCTGTCTTGGGCCGTGGCACTGATGTAAAGCATTGTTCGGTGGGTGTTGGATCCGTGATACAGGAATTACTGTCCGATGACCTCGCAGCCGAGGTGAAAATAGTTCAATCCCATCACTCAGCCACTGTACAAACTCTTTGATTGGATTCCAGCCTGAAACTCACTCCGGGCTATCCCTTAATCGACATATTAAACAGGCTGAATCCTCTGGCGGCACAGTGGTTAGCACTGCTGCCTCCCAACGCCAGGGACCCAGGTTCAATTCCAGCCTCAGGTCACTGTGTCACTCCCCGTATCTGCGTGGGTTTCCTCCGGGTGCTCCGGTTTCCTCCCACACTCGAAAGATGTGCAGGTTAGGTGGATTGGCCATGTTAAATTGCCCCTTAGCATCCAAAGATGTGCAGGTTAGGGGGATTGGCTGTGCTAAATTGCCCCTTACTGTCCAAAGATGTGCAGGTTAGGTGGATTGGCCATGCTAAATTGCCCCTTACTATCCAAAGATGTGCAGGTTAGGGGGATTGGCCATGCTAAATTGCTCCTACTGTCCAAAGATGTGCGGGTTAGGGGAATTGGCCATGCTAAATTGCCCCTTACTGTCCAAAGGTGTGCAGGTTAGGGGGATTGGCCATGCAAAATTGCCCCTTAGCATCCAAAGATGTGCAGGTTAGGTGGATTGGCCATGCTAAATTGCCCTTTAGCGTCCAAAGATGTGCGGGTTAGGGGGATTGGCCATGCTAAATTGCCCCTTGGTGACAGGGGGTTTAGCCGGGTAAATATCGGGTTCCGGGGATTTGGCCTGGGTGGGATTGTGGTCGGTGCAGACTCGATGGGCTGAATGGCCTCCTTCTGCACTGCCGGGCTTCTATGATTCTGATTCTGCATCGATTCCAACTTGTGACTCACTCTCTTATGGTCCCACATTTGTGATTTATTTATTAACTTGTCGACGTTTTCAGAACCCTTTTGCTGAACATTTTGGGTTTTACACAATGCCATCACCTTCGGTCCAGAGGTGATGTCAATAATTCTGACATCCACAGAATAAACTCTCTGCTGTATCTCCACTGATAGAGGTGAACTTGCTTATCACCAATCAACTTCTGATACTTGTTTTCTTAAAGTTCTTAATAAAGGAAGTAAAATAGTTTTATTAAAAAGTTTTTTTAAAAAATCATTTTATTTTGTGGCAGGGATTAGCAGCATTGTTCATTCCAGCCGGTGAACATATCCATAAGGGTGGCACAGTGGTTGGCACTGCTGCCTCAAAGCGCCAGGGACCCGGGTTCGATTCTGGCCTCGGGTGACTGGGTGGAGTTTGCACGTTCTCCCCGTGTCTGCGTGGGTTTCCTCCGGGTGCTCCGGTTTCCTCTTGCAGTCCAAAGATGTGTGGGTTAGATGGATTTATTTCATAGGATCCCTACAGTGCAGAGGAGGCCATTTGGCCCATTGAGTCTGCACCGACCGCAATTCCACCCAGGCCCTATTCCTGTAACCCCATACATTTGCCCTGCTGATCCCCCTGACACTACAGTCAATTTAGCATGGCCACCTAACTGCACACCTTAGTGTCAAGGAGTAAATACATGGGTTACAGGTGGGATTGTTTTCGATGCAGGTTCGATGGGCTGAATGGCCTCCTACTCCACTTTCGGGATTCTATGATTCTACAACATGGAGGAACAGCTAATTTAGCCTTTTTGGGCAAGGTCATGTGATGCTCCAGGGCACAGATCATGTGACACAGGTATGCTCATAGGAATGGTCCATGGATGCCATCTTTTGCTGCAATTGTACAGGGCATTGGTGAGGCTACACCTTCCTTATCTGAGGAAGGATGTCCTTGCTATAGAGGGAGTGCAGCGAAGGTTTACCAGGCTGATTCCTGGGATGGCAGGTCTGTCATATGAGGAGAGACTAAGTCAGTTAGGATTATATTCACTGGAGTTTAGAAGAGTGAGAGGGGATCTCATGGAAACTTATAAAATTCTAACAGGGTTAGACAGGGTAGATTCAGAAAGAATGTTCCCGATGTTGGGGGTGCCCAGAAGTAGGGATCATAGTTTGAGGATAAGGGGTAAACCTTTTAGAACTGAGGTGAGGAGAAATTTCTTCACAGAGGGTGGTGAATGTGTGGAATTCACTACCACAGAGAGTAGTTGAGGGCAAAATGTTGTGTAATTTGAAGAAGCAATTAGATATAGCTCTTGGGGCTAAAGGGATCAAGGGATATGGGGGGAAGAGGGGATCAGGATATTGAATTTGATAATTAGCCATGATTAAAATGAATGGCGGAGCAGGCTTGAAGGGCTGAATGGCCTACTCCTGCTTCTAGTTTCTATGTTATCCCACTTCCAAAGCCAGGTAGAAGCAAGGGATAGGATTGGGGCCCAGTGTCTATTGGTTAAGTCGCTAAAACCTAAGCAACCGGTGTCTTCCATGACCGAAAAACACTGGACCAAATTGAACAAATCCAACTGCTATTCACAAAAATCGAGATGCTCTCCGCTCCTGGGGGGACAGGCCGCAGAGACACGAGGCTCCTGGGGGACAGGCCGCAGAGACACGAGGCTCCTGGGGGGACAGGCCGCAGAGACACGAGGCCCCTGGGGGGACAGGCCGCAGAGACACGAGGCTCCTGGGGGGACAGGCCGCAGAGACACGAGGCTCCTGGGGGGACAGGCCACAGAGACACGAGGTCGCTGGGGGGACAGGCCGCAGAGACACGAGGCTCCTGGGGGGACAGGCCGCAGAGACACGAGGCTCCTGGGGGGACAGGCCGCAGAGACACGAGGTCCCTGGGGGGACAGGCCGCAGAGACACGAGGCTCCTGGGGGGACAGGCCGCAGAGACACGAGGCTCCTGGGGGGACAGGCCACAGAGACACGAGGTCCCTGGGGGGACAGGCCGCAGAGACACGAGGCTCCTGGGGGGACAGGCCGCAGAGACACGAGGCTCCTGGGGGGACAGGCCGCAGAGGCACGAGGCTCCTGGCTTCCCGACCAAGCAGTCACCAATGCTGAGAGAGAATGACTGGCACCGTAGACAATGGGGATCAAATCTCAGCGGTGTGGAAGGATGAATACTGGGCTCGCCGGCGATGCTCACATTCCATTGTTGTGGGAAATTTACCACTTCGGAGTCAGACTTGGAGGTTCAACAAAACAGTTTTATTTCAGACAAAGCTTTGGGAGAAGCGCTGGTACTCCGCAGTACTTGGCAGCTACCTACTCAACTACACAATAGTAGTTGACCATCTTTACACCTTTTAGACAATAGGCAGTACGGACATTAGC
The DNA here is from genome assembly GCF_964213995.1 of Mustelus asterias. Taxonomy (NCBI): domain Eukaryota; kingdom Metazoa; phylum Chordata; class Chondrichthyes; order Carcharhiniformes; family Triakidae; genus Mustelus; species Mustelus asterias. Next base: position 15,230,065 of record NC_135821.1, read on the forward strand.
CATTGACACATCGTTACAAGTTGAGTCGATAGATACGGACAGTGATAGTTAACACATCGTTACAAGCAAACAGGTACGGACATGGACAGTTAACATATCATTGTACATAGAATGGATACATTTATGCAGTTATGTCCTCTGTCAATGACTGGTTTCGATCTATACATTCAGTGGCTGATCTTGTTACATTTATGCATTTATGTCCCCCATCAATGGCTGACCTTATTATCAAAATCATTGTTCTGGGTCTGCCCTTATCTAAAGTGCCTCAAGCTCTGACCAGCTTCCTGCAGCAATTCAGATACTGCAGGTTTTAACTTTGTGTAACTGTCTGTGCCTAAAGCCAGTGCCTTTTAATGTCCCTTCCCAGAGTCCGTTTTGTGTGCCAGGTAATCATTGTGTGCCCATCACTTTAATTTCACCATAACACCATGAAGGAATAAAGGAAAAGCCTGAGAGACTTCTCTCCAGTATGCACTTTATTGTACAGACCCATGCCCAAAGCATTGCCAATTCTGCTGCTAGGCTCAAAGGTTTATATATTTTCAGGACAGTGTGTGGGCTACACAGTGATATCCTACCACTCCGCCCCCCCCCCCCCCCCCCCCCCCCCCCCCACCCACCACCCCTCCTCTTTGACACTTCCACATGGGTTGACAATCTCTACCCAACAATGTTATAGGTGGCACAGTGGGTACAGTGCTTAGCACCGCTGCCTCACAGTGCCAGGGACCCAGATTCATTTAGGTTACTTGTCTGTGTGGTGTTTGCATGTTCTCCCCGCGTCTGTGTGGGTTTGCTCCGGGTGCTCCGATTTCCTCCCATAGTCCAAATATGTCCAGGTTAGGTGGATTGACCATGCTAAATTGCCCCTTAGTGTCCAAAGATGTGCAGGTTGGGTGGATTGGCCATGCTAAATTGCCCCTTAGTGTCCAAAGATGTGCAGGTTAGGTGGATTAGCCATGCTAAATTGCCCCTTAGTGTCCAAAGATGTGCAGGTTGGGTGGATTGGCCATGCTAAATTGCCCCTTAGTGTCCAAAGATGTGCAGGTTAGGTGGATTAGCCATGCTGAATTGCCCCTTAGTGTCCAAAGATGTGCAGGTTGGGTGGATTGGCCATGCTAAATTGTCCCTTCGTGTCCAAAGATGTGCAGGTTGGGTGGATTGGCCATGCTAAATTGTCCCTTCGTGTCCAAAGATGTGCAGGTTAGGTGGATTGGCCATGCTAAGTTGTCCCTTCGTGTCCAAAGATGTGCAGGTTGGGTGGATTGGCCATGCTAAGTTGTCCCTTAGTGTCCAAAGATGTGCAGGTTGGGTGGATTGGCCATGCTAAGTTGCCCCTTAGTGTCCAAAGATGTGCAGGTTGGGTGGATTGGCCATGGGAAATGCACGGGATTACGGGCAGAGGGGAGGGCCAGAATGGGATGCTCTTTTGGAGACTTGATGGGCCAAATGGCCTCCTTCTGCAGTATAATGATTCTACGATTCTATGGACTTTGCTGACAGCTAATTGAGGAGGGGGCAGAAAATTCCTGGTCTTGTTTCCTGCCCAGGCATCTCCTGTAGGAAGTATTTTTTATTCTGTTCACGGAATGTGGGTGTGGTTGGCCAGCATTTATTGACCTCGTTAATTGCCCCTTGAGAAGGTGGTGGTGAGCTGCCTCCTTCAGCCCTGCAGTCCATGTGGTGTAGGTACACTTACTGTGCTGTTAGGAAGTGAGAGTTCCAGGATTTTGAACCAGAGACAGTGAAGGAGTGGTCGATATATTTCCAAGTCAGGATGGTGAGTGGCTTGGAGGGGATTTTACTGGTGTGCCCATGTCTCTGCTGGTGGATAGAGATCGTTTGGTACAACTGAGTGGCTTGCTGGGCCATTTCAGAGGACATTTAAGAGTCAACCATGTTTGCTGTGGCTCTGGAGTCACATGTAGACCAAACCAGGTAAGGACGGCAGATTTCCTTCCCTAAGGGATGTTCGTGAACCAGATGGGCTTGATGACAATCAACAATAGTCACCATTACTGAGACTAACTTTTTATATATTCCAGATTTATTAATTGAATTTAAATTCCACCAGCTGCTGTGGTGGGATTTGAACCCAGGTCCTCCAGAGCATTAGCTGCTGGGTTACTGGTCCAGTGACATTACCACTGCCTCCCCCTAGTATGTATGGGCAGGAGATAGGTATTGAGGCAGAGCATTGAACTTAGCTGCTGGCTTGGTTGAAGAACACCTCAGTGTCACGATTCGAGGTGGGAGAACCTTATAGTGGGAGACGAACCGAGAAAGAGTTGTTAGGGTCTGAAAGAATTGTGGGAGATGGGGTGAGGGGGAGACCACTGTGTCTACACCAACAGTCGGAGCAAGTCCCACTCTCCTGCCCTCTCCATTCTTTTTTTCTTCTTCAACAACTTGGGTCCTCTTTTAAATGAATGTGACAGCCTCTCATTCCACTGTTATTTCTGATTTTTTTCCCTGTAACCTAACAACCAACTGGGCGGAGATCAAATTTCCCCCAACCTCTCTCTTAACTCTGCTGGTGAAGACCTCAGCTTGAACTGAGGCCACCCCCCCCCCCCCCCCGCCCCCCTTGCTGTGTCCGACTCACTGACGCGGATTTCCTGAACAGAATCTCCGATAATTTTGCACTGTTACAGATGCGTGCATGTGTGTTGTACGCAAATGTGTGTGTGTGTTCCGTGAATGAGAGCAAATCATTTCCCATTCCCCTTTCAGTGTCGACCCGTGAAGTTACCTGATAAATTCTACCGGGGGTGGTTGGGGGAAGACACTGAGGATCTCTCTTGCAGAACACCTCTATTTTCTCGGGAGACGAAGGAAATTTGGCATGTCAGCTACAACTCTCAGCAGCTTTTACAGATGCACCATAGAAAGCATTCTTTCCGGTTGTATCACAGCTTGGGTTTTGCCCAAGACCGCAAGAAACTGCAAAGGGTCGTGAATGCAGCCCAGTCGGTCACGCAAACCAGCCTCCCATCCATTAACTCTGTCTACACTTCCCGCTGCCTCGGCAAAGCAGCCAGCTTAATCAAGTACCCCGCACACCCCGGACATTCTCTCTTCCTCCACCTTCCGTCGGGAGAAAGATACAAAAGTCTGAGGTCACGTACCAACCGACTCAAGAACAGCTTCTTCCCTGCTGCCATCAGACTTTTGAATGGACCAACCCTGCATTACATTGATCTTTCTCTACACCCTAGCTATGACTGTAACACACATTCTGCAACCTCTCCTTTCCTTCTCTATGAACGGTATGCTTTGTCGGTATAGCGCGCAAGAAACAATATCTTCACTGTATACCAATACATGTGACAATGATAAATCATATCAAAATCATAAAAGAAAGCATTTTAATGTCCAAATTTGGTTTCTTTTGTTATTGATTTATAACTCGTTGATTTTCCATTTGGACCAAGTGTACCTTCGCTGCTGAGTTTCGCTGTATCATTCTGCGCGCACACAAGTTTATTCTGAAGAAAATAAAGGTATTTGTGTTCACGTGACGTGGTGAGGCTGCTTTTTATGTTGGGTGTCATATGCAGGCTGATTGCGAGCAGTGGGAGAGGGGATTGTGAAGGAGAATGTGGGAGATTTTAGTAACAGCGGTGTGCACCAGTAGCCCGGACATCCCAACTTCCAATTAGGCCCCTAACGGCCTACTTGATACAACATTGAGTTCAGTTATTTTTTAAAGTTTTATTTATTGGCGTCACAAATAGGCTTACATTAACGCTGCGATGAAGTCACCGTGAAAATCCTCTGTGAAAGTCAACAACTTGACACCGTGATCTCTGTCCTCCATTTTGTTTTTGTCTCTCCCCCCATCCCCCAGGTGCTAGTCTGTACCTTGTTTTGCCTTCAGAAGGCGCTGACCCGTATTCTGCTCTGAATACATTCTGCTGTCTTGCTTTCAGAGAGCACAGATCTTCACCGCCCTATTGACACCTAATTTTTTTTATTCATTTGTGGGACATGGGCGTCGCTGGCTGGCCAGCATTTATTACCCATCCCTAGTTGCCCAAGGGCAGTTGAGAGTCAACCACATTGCTGTGGCTCTGGAGTCATGTGTAGGCCAGACCGAGTAAGGACGGCAACAAAAACAGAAAATGCTGGAAAATCTCAGCAAGTCTGACAGCATCTGTGGGGAGAGAATCGAGCCAATGTTTCAAGTCTGGATGACCCTTTGTCAGAGCTGGATGACAGATTTCCCTCCCTAAAGGACATTTGGTTAGGCAGCACTTGGACTATAGTGTTCAATTCTGGTCACCGCAGAACCGGAAGGATGTGGAGGCTTTGGAGAGGGTACAGAAAAGATTTACCAGGATGTTGCCTGGTATGGAGGGCATTAGCTATGAGCAGAGGTTGGAAAAACTTGGTTTGTTCTCACTGGAGCGACGAAGGTTGAGGGGTGACCTGATAGAAGTCTACAAGATTATGAGAGGCATGGATAGAGTGGACAGTCAGAAGCTTTTTCCCAGGGTGGAAGAGTCAATTACTAGGGGAGATAGGTTTAAGGTATGAGGGGTGAGGTTTAAAGGAGATGTACGAGGCAGGTTTTTTACACAGAGGGCGGTGGGTGCCTGGAACTCGCTGCCGGGGGAGGTGGTGGAAGCAGATACGATACTGAGTTTTAAGGGGCATCTGGACAAATACATGAATAGGATGGGGATAGAGGGATATGGTCCCCGGAAGATTTACGCACCCCACCGCCACACCCCCCCACCCCCCCCCCACCCCCCCCATCCCCCCCACCGTGACCCGGTCCACATTCATTGTTCAGCCAACTATTGTAAACAGATTAACTATCGATCTATCTCATTGTATTTTCCATGGAATCCTACAGTGCCGAAGAGGCCACTCGACTAATTGCATCTACACCAACTCTGACGGAGCATCTTATCCAGGTCCTATCCCCGTAAGCCCATGCATTTACCCCACTAATTCCCCTGGCACGAAAGGGCAATTTAGCATAGCCAATCTACCTAACCTACACATGTTTGGACACTAAGGGGCAATTTAGCAAGGCTAATCCAGCTAACCTGCACATCTTTGGACAGTTAGGGGCAATTTAGCATGGCCAATCCCCCTAACCTGCACATCTTTGGATACTAAGGGACAATTTAGCATGACCAATCCACCTCACCTACACATGTTTGGACACTAAGGGGCAATTTAGCATGGCCAATCCACCCAACCAATGCATCTTTGAACACCAAAGGGTCATTCCATTGGCCAACCCACCTAATTTCCAACCTTGTCCCTCATCTGAGGTATGATGATCCTTGGCTTAAATCACCACCAATCATCTCTTCCCCCTCAAAGGGGAGAGCAGCTTCTGGTTATCTGGGACCAACGTGACTTTACCTTGAGGCAGGTACATTTGAAAAATGAGAACATTCCCAATAATCGATGCCAAACATTTTTCACTTTAAGATTCCTCCTGTAACAAATAAACAAAGTCACAGCAGTGTGAATATTAATGAACGGGCAAACAATATATCAAACCAAAGAGAAGGTATTTTCACATTAAATAACTAACAAAACCAAAATGTGCCTTAAGAAAGTCTTTTAGTGTCCACCACACTTCTGGCAAAGGTGCACCATTAAAGGAACAGTTCTAAAGTCACTCCCAGCTCTCCAGCAGAAGTCAGCTTTTCCCTGCCAACTTCTCAGCAGTTAGCATTGCAGCCTCACAGCTCCAGGGACCTGGGTTCGATTCCCGGCTCGGGTCACTGTCTGTGCGGAGTCTGCACGTTCTCCCCGTGTCTGCGTGGGTTTCTTCCGGGTGCTCCGGTTTCCTCCCACAGTCCAAAGATGAGTGGATTGGCCACGCTAAATTGACCCTTAGTGTCAGGGGGGGCTAGCCAGGGTAAATGCATGGGGTTATGGGGATAGGGCCTGGGTCGGATTGTTGTTGGTGCGGACTCGATGGGCCGAATGGCCTCCTTCTGCGCTGCAGGATGGAGTACAGTTATGAACAGCTTTTCCACGCAAGCATTTTCTTTTGCCTTGTGTCCTTTTCAAGTGAGATTCTGCGAATTGTTAAAACAGACACTTCAGAGATGTTATTTGCTTTGCTCTCTCCATAGCATCCAGATCACATGGGCATTTCTCCAATCGGAGGGATTTTTTTTTCAACCAGGAATTCACCTTCTTCCACTTTATGAAAAAAAATCCTGTCTTACTTTACATTAAAAGAAATATTTTAAAATAGAATTGTCTTGGAAAATCAAGCACTCATGGCACCACCACTCTCATCCCAGATGCAAAAGGAATTAGAACATAGAACAGTACAGCACAGAACAGGCCCTTCGGCCCACGATTTTGTGCCGAGCTTTGTCTGAAACCCAGATCAAGCTATTTCCTCCCTATCATCCCGAAGTACTCCATGTGCCTATCCAATAGCTTCTTAAATGTTCCTAAAGTTTCTGACTCCACTATCCCTGCAGGCAGTCCATTCCACACCCCAACCACTCTCTGAGTAAAAAACCTACCTCGGACATCCTTCCTATATCTCCCACCATGAACCCTATAGTTATGCCCCCTAGTTACCGCTCCATTCACCCGAGGAAATAGTCTTTGAACGTTCACTCTATCTATCCCCCTCATCATCTTATAAACCTCTATCAAGTCTCCTCTCAACCTCCTCCTCTCCAAAGAGAAAAGCCCAAGTTCTCTCAACCTTTCCTCATAAGACCTACCCTCCAAACCTGGCAGCATCCTGGTAAATCTCCTTTGCACTCTTTCCAGTGTCTCCACATCCTTCTTGTAGTGAGGTGACCAGAACTGCACACAATATTCCAAATGTGGTCTCACCAAGGTCCTGTACAGTTGCAGCATAACCCCACGGCTCTTAAACTCAAACCCCCTGTTAGTGAACGCCAACACACTATAGGCCTTCTTCACGGCTCTATCCACCTGAGTGGCAACCTTCAGAGATCTATGGATATGAACCCCAAGATCTCTCTGTTCCTCCACATTCTTCAGAACCCTACCTTTGACCCTGTAATCCACATTTAAATTTGTCCTACCAAAATGAATCACCTCGCATTTGTCAGGGTTAAACTCCATTTGCCATTTTTCAGCTCAGCTCTGCATCCTATCTCTATCTCTTTGCAGCCTACAACAGCCCTCCACCTCATCCACTACTCACCAATCTTGGTGTCATCAGCAAATTTACTGATCCACCCTTCAGCCCCCTCCTCCAAGTCATTTATAAAAATTACAAATAGCAGAGGACCAAGCACTGATCCCTGTGGCACTCCGCTGGCAACCTACCTCCAGTCCGAAAATTTTCCATCCACCACCACCCTCTGTCGTCTGTTAGATAGCCAGTTACCTATCCAATCGGCCAAACTTCCCTCTATCCCACACATCCTTACTTTCTTCATAAGCCGACCGTGGGGGACTTTATCAAACGCCTTACTAAAATCCATGTATATGACATCAACTGCACTACCTTCATCTACACACTTAGTTACCTCCTCAAAAAATTCTATCAAATTACCGTACTAATGATTTTTTTCCATTACAACTATCCAAATACAACATCATTATGGACATGTTAGCAATGAGCTCATTACACACAATATAGTAAGAAGTTTCACAACACCAGGTTAAAGTCCAACAGGTTTATTTGGAATCACGAGCTTTCGGAGCGCTGCTCCTTCATCAGGTGAGTGGAGAGTTGGCTTCACACACAATACAGGTAACATTGTTTCCTCCTTTGTCACATTTCATCATTAAACATCTCATCTTGGCACAGTGGCACAATGGTTAGCACTGCTGCCTCATAGCGCTAGGAACCTGGGTTCGATTCCCGACTTGGGTCACTGTCTGTGTGGAGTCTGCACATTCGCTCCATGTCTGCGTGGGTTTCCTCCGGGTGCTCCGGTTTCCTCCCACAGTCTGAAAGACGTGCTGGTTAGGATGCATTGGCCGTGCTAAATTCTCCCTCAGTGTACCCGAACAGGCGCCGGAGTGTGGCGACTGGGTGATTTTCACAGTAACTTCATTGCAGTGTTAATGTAAGCCTACTTGTGACACTAATAAATAAACTTTAAATACTCAAAGGATGAGTGGGTTAGGTAAATGAGCCATGCTAAATTGCTCCCTTAGTGCCCAAAGATGTGAAGGTTAGGGGGATTAGTGGGGTAAATATGTATGGTTACAGGGATAGGGACTGGGTGAGATGCTCTGTCGGGGAGCCGGTTCAGACTTGATGGGCCGAATGGCCTCTTTCTGAACTGTAGGGATTGTATAGGAAAGGCTTAAGCCACACCAAAATCAACCAAAGTCACAATTGGGACATTCTGGAGAGAAAATTCCATCACCTGCCAACATCAGTGACTGTGCTAACCCCATATCTCCAGGAATAGGAATGATTTTCCTGCCCCAACAGACAAAAGTGAGGACATTTCATCTTTAAGCAGAAAACGTCCATTAGTTCCTGCACATTGAGAACTTGCCAGCTTGAAGCTTTACACTCAGATAGCATTCTCCAGAGAAGCAATGTACAGCCTCACAGATGCTACAGTTTTGCTTTTTAATTTCCCACATTCAGCCTTGAGATGGCCTTTTTTATGACAAAGAATAGCAGAGTTATGGGGTGGATTGGGGGATATGATTTTGCGAGTTTGCTCTGATGGATCCCCTGAAAGAGGCATCCATCCTTCTTGGCTGAAGGTGATCTATGCAGTGAAAGAATCCTGGCTTTATCCTTTGTCACTGCCTTTAATGATGTGGAGATGCCGGCGTTGATACGCTGCAAGAAAGGATGTCCCGAGGCGTGGTACATTGGGGAAACCATGCAGACGCTGCGACAACGGATGAATGAACACCGCTCGACAATTACCAGGCAAGACTGTTCTCTTCCTGTTGGGGAGCACTTCAGCGGTCACGGGCATTCGGCCTCTGATATTCGGGTAAGCGTTCTCCAAGGCGGCCTTCGCGACACACGACGGCGCAGAGTCGCTGAGCAGAAACTGATAGCCAAGTTCCGCACACACGAGGACGGCCTCAACCAGGATATTGGGTTCATGTCACACTATTTGTAACCCCCACAGAGTTTCACTGGCTGTCTTGTCTGGAGACAATACACATCTTTTTAGCCTGTCTTGATGCTCTCTCCACTCACGTTGTTTTGTTTCTTAAAGACTTGATTAGTTGTAAGTATTCGCATTCCAACCATTATTCATGTAAATTGAGTTTGTGTCTTTATATGCTCTGTTTGTGAACAGAATTCCCACTCACCTGAAGAAGGGGCTTGGAGCTCCGAAAGCTTGTGTGGCTTTTGCTACCAAATAAACCTGTTGGACTTTAACCTGGTGTTGTTAAACTTCTTACTGCCTTTAATGGCATGGTGGCACAGTGGTTAGCACTGCTGCCTCACAGCGCCAGGGACCCGGGTTCAATTCCAGCCTCGGGTCACTGTCTGTGTGGAATTTGCACATTCTCCCTGTGTCTGCGTGGGTTTCCTCCGGGTGCTCCGGTTTCCTCCCACAGTCCAAAGAAATGCGGGTTAGGTGGATTGGCCATGCTAAATTGACCCTTAGTGTCAGGGGGACTAGTTAGGATAAATGCATAGGGTTATGGGGATAGAGCCTGGGGGGAATTGTGGAGAGTGCAGACTCGGTGGGCTGAATGGCCTCCTTCTGCGCTGTAGGGATTCTATGATTCTATAAAAGCAAATTACTGCGGATGCTGGAATCTGAAACAAAAACAGAAAATGCTGGAAAATCTCAGCAGGTCTGACAGCATCTGTGGAGAGAGAATAGAGCCAAAGTTTCGAATCTGGATGACCCTACTCCTGCTCCTATTTCTTATGGTCTTACAGTCTGAAGCCACTCTCAGCTCCCCAGGGTAGTGTATATCAGGCCTCCATGCCAGGTTGAAACTGGCAGTGCCCTTCGATAGACATTCCACTCCACCCGGGTTTTCCCAGGTAGGATTTCCATCAGCAAGGCGCACACCTCGATGACTTTCCATTCCTTAACAAGTTAATTCTGATCCATCCCTGTACTTTGCACAGAAACCAACCTCATTTAGAGAGGCAAGGACTGATTCGGGACAATCAGCATGGCTTTGTGAGTGGAAAATCATGTCTCATAAATTTGATTGAGTTTTTTGAAGGGGTAATCAAGAAGGTCAATGAGGGCAGTGCAGTCAATGTTGTCTACATGGACTTTAGCAAGGCCTTTGACAAGGTACCGCATAGTAGGTTGTTGCATAAAGTTAAATCTCACGGGATCCAGGGTGAGGTATCTAAATGGATGCAAAACTGGCTTGATGACAGAAGCCAGAGGGTGGTTGTAGAGGGTTGTTTTTCAAACTGGAGGCCTGTGACCAGCGGTGTGCCTCAGGAATCGGTGCTGGGTCCACTGTCATTTGTCATTTATATTAATGATTTGGTTGAGCCTTCAGGAGCCATAGTTAGTAAGTTTGCAGATGACACCAAGATTGGTGGCATAGTGAACAGTGAAGAAGGTTATCTAGTATTGCAATGGGATCTTGATCAATTGGGCCAGTGGGCTGAAGAATGGCAGATAGAGTTTAATTTAGATAAATGCAAGGTGATGCATTTTGGTCGATCGAACCAGGGCAGGACTTACTAGTTAATGATAGGGCATTGGGGAGAGTTACAGAACAAAGAGATCTAGGGGTACAGGTTCATAGCTCCTTGAAAGTGGAGTCACAGGTGGACAGAGTGGTGAAGAAGGCATTCGGCATGCTTGGTTTCATTGGTCAGAACATTGAATACAGGAGTTGGGACATCTTGTTGAAGTTGTACAAGACATTGGTAAGGCCACACTTGGAATACTGTGTACAGTTCTGGTCACCCTATTATAGAAAGGATATTATTAAACTAGAAAGAGTGCAGAAAAGATTTACTAGGATGCTATCGGGACTTGATGGTTTGAGTTATAAGGAGAGGCTGGATAGACTGGAACTTTTTTCTCTGGAGCGTAGGAGGCTGAGGGGTGATCTTATAGAGGTCAATAAAATAATGAGGGGCATTGATCAGCTAGATAGTCAATATCTCTTCCCAAAGGTAGGGGAGTCTAAAACTAGAGGGCATAGGTTTAAGATGAGAGGGGAGATACAAAAGGGTCCAGAAGGGTAATTTTTTTCACACAGAGGGTGGTGTGTGTCTGGAACAAGCTGCCAGAGGTAGTAGTAGAGGCGGGTACAATTTTGTCTTTCAAAAAGCGTTTAGACAGTTACGTGGGTAAGATGAGTATAGAGGGATATGGGCCAAATGCGGGCAATTGGGACTAGCTTAGGGGTTAAAAAAAGGCGGCATGGACAAGTTGGGCTGAAGGACCTGTTTCCATGCTGCGAACCTCTATGACTCTATGGCTCTTGGCACTGAAGACAAAAGTGTTTCTTCTCCCTTTTCTGCAGCAATAGCTTACTTTCTTAGCACGGTAGCACAGTGGTTAGCACCGCTGCCTCACAGTGCCAGGGGTCCAGGTTCAATTCCGGCCCCAGGTCACTGTCTGTGCAGTGTTTGTACCTGTGTCTCCCTGTGTCTGTGTGGGTTTCCTCCGGGTGCTCCGGTTTCCTCCCACAGTCCAAAGATGTGTAGATTAGGTGAATTGGCCATGCTAAATTGACTCTTAGTGTCCAAAGATGTGTAGATTAGGTGAATTGGCCATGCTAAATTGACTCTTAGTGTCCAAAGATGTGCAGGTTAGGTGAATTGGTCATGCTAAATTGTCCCTTAGTGTCCAAAGATCAGCAGGTTAGGTGCATTGGCCATAGTAAATTGCCCCATAGTGTCCAAAGATGTGTAGATTAGGTGGATTGACCATGCTAAATTGCCCCTTACTGTCCAAAGATGTGTGGGTTAGGTGGATTGGCCGTGCTAAATTGCCCCTTAGTGTCCAAAGATGTGCGGGTTAGGTGGATTGGCCATGCTAAATTGCCCCTTGGTGTCCAAAGGTGTGCAGGTTAGGTGGATTGGCCATGCTATATTGCCCCTCAGTGTCAGGGGGACTAGCTAGGGTAAATGCATGGGGTTACGGGGTTAGGGCCTGGGTGGGATTGTGGTCGATGCAGACCCGATGGGCCGAATGGCCTCCTTCTGCATTGTAGGAACTCTATCTGAATCTCAGCTGTGGCCATGCTTTAACCCCTGAGATGCAGTGAAAAGTGTTAAAGCTGCCGAGCGACACTTCAACGAGTTTCTATTTGAGTTTCTCTCCCCGCGGCGACCAAATCACTGGGACACTTCTCAGAAATGATGTGTTTATCAGGAATTCCCCCTGTTCAGAATCGTCTGCTGCACCCTAAGTTCACGGGGACACATTTAAAGCATAATAATGGTGCAAAATTCAGTGTTCATGATGCTTGAAACAACTCTAAGGTTGAAAGCAAGGAATTTGCCAAACTCGCTGTAGATTTGATAAAGGGCTTTGAATCTGAAATAAATAAAACCTTTCTGTTTTTCCACTACTTTTCACCAGAGTCCTAAAATACGTTCAATTTTCACACCTCTTAAATTCATTGACTGTTGGTTTTAAGGGTAAATTCTGATGATGATTGCAAGGTTATTTGCATGTAATATGAACATCGAAACCACATGCAAATTAAGTCTTGATATCGAGCGAATTAGTCACGTCTAAGTGAGGATCAGAAAAGAAATGGAATAATTCTGAAAGACCCGTTTACTTTAATGTAGACACGAGTATTTACATCTCAGCGGTTTGGTATTTAGGTGTCAAAGTGTTCACAATTATTGTGTGAATTGGTGTTTATCCTCAGGTAGAAGAGCTGATTTCTCAGAAGCCATGTTCTGTCAAGGAAATGGGATTGTTGTTCTGTGTGTCGCTCGAGTTATAACGAAAGAAGCTTGTTGCTCGGTTGGGAGAATAGAATCCCTATGGTGCCGAAAGAGGCCATTTGGCCCATCCAGTCTGCACCGACTCTCAGAAAGAGCATCCCAACCAGACCACCCCTCCCCCAATTCCCGTAACCCCACGCTTTTAGCATGGCCAATCCACCTAACCTACACATCTTTGGGACGCTAAGGGGCAATTTAGCATGGCCAATCCACCTAACCTGCACATCTTTGGGACACCAAGGGGCAATTTAGCATGGTCAATCCACCTAACCTGCACATCTTTGGACACCAAGGGGCAATTTAGCATGACCAATCCTAATCTGCACATTTTTGGACACTGAGGGGCAATTTAGCACGACCAATCTTAATCTGCACATTTTTGGACACTAAGGGGCAATTTAGCATGACCAATTCACCAACCTGCACATCTTTGGACACTAAGGAGCAATTTAACATGGCCAATCCATCTAATCTGCACATTTTTGGACACTAAGGGGCAATTTAGCATGGCCAATCCACCTAACCTGCACATCTTTGGACACTAAGGGGCAATTTAGCTTGGCCAATCCACCTAACCTACACATCTTTGGGACACCAAGGGGCAATTTAGCTTGGCCAATCCACCTAACCTGCACATCTTTTGGACTGTGGGAGGAAACTGGAGCACCCAGAGGAAACCCACGCAGGGAGAAAGTGCAAACTCCGCACAGACAGTGCCCAAGGCCGGAATCGAACCTGGGTCCCTGGCGCTGTGAGGCAGCAGTGCTAACCACCGTGCCACCCTGCCGAAGTGGGCATTTATTGACCATCCCTAATTGCTTTTGTTCAGAGTCAATTTAAGAGTCAACCTGAAGCCAGCCGTCGACAACAAACCAGGGCCGGGATTCTCCAGTCCCGTCGCAATGCTAACTACTGTGCCACCGTGTCTTCAACATTGTGAATGACACTGGGTAGAACATAGAACATAGAACATTACAGCGCAGTACAGGCCCTTCGGCCCTCGATGTTGCGCCGACCAGTGGTACCAATCTAAAGCCCCTCTAATCTACACTATTCCAATATCATCCATATGTTTATCCAATAACCACTTGAACGCTTTCAACGTTGACGAGTCCACCACTGCTGCAGGCAGGGCATTCCACGCCCTTACTACTCTCTGAGTAAAGAACCTACCTCTAACATCTGTCCTATATCTCTCACCCCTCAATTTAAAGCTCTGTCCCCTCGTGCTAGCCAACACCATCCGAGGAAAAAGGCTCTCACTATTCACCCTATCTAATCCTCTGATCATCTTGTATGCCTCTATTAAGTCACCTCTTAACCTTCTTCTCTCTAACAAAAACAACCTCAAGCCCCTCAGCCTTTCCTCATACGATTTTCCCACCATACCAGGCAACATCCTGGTAAATCTCCTCTGCACCCTTTCCAACAGTTCCACATCTTTCCTATAATACGGTGACCAGAATTGTACGCAATACTCCAAATGCGGCCGCACCAGAGTTTTGTACAGTTGCAGCATGACCTCCTGGCTCCGAAACTCAATCCCTCTACCAATAAAAGCTAACACACCATACGCCTTCTTAACAACCCTATCAACCTGGGTGCAAACTTTCAGGGATCTATGCACATGGACGCCCAGATCCCTCTGTTCATCCACACTACCAAGTATCGTACCATTAGCCCAGTACTCTGTATTCCTGTTACTCCTTCCAAAGTGAATCACCTCACACTTTTCCGCATTAAACTCCATTTGCCACCTCTCAGCCCAGCTCTGCAGCTTATCTATGTCCCTCTGTAACCTGCCACTTCCCTCCACACTGTCTACAACTCCACCGACTTTAGTGTCATCCGCAAATTTACTAATCCATCCTTCCACGCCCTCATCCAAGTCATTAATAAAAATGACAAACAGCAGTGGCCCCAAAACAGATCCTTGCGGTACACCACTAGTAACTGAACTCCAGGATGAATATTTCCCATCAACCACCACCCTTTGTTTTCTTACAGCTAGCCAATTCCTGATCCAAACTACTAAATCACCCTCAATCCCATGTGTCCATATTTTCTGCAAAAGCTTACCATGGGGAACCTTATCAAACGCTTTGCTGAAATCCATATACACCACAGAGGGGGTGGTATCTTCACCCTCTCACTCTGGGGCCTTGGAGATCATTTCAGCTGACAGCTATTATTGATTGATGTAAAAATAAAGTCCACCTGGTTCACTAAATGTCCCTTTAGGGAAGGAAATCTGCCGTCCTTACCCTGTCTGGCCTACATGTGACTCCAGAGCCACAGCAATGTGGTTGACTCTCAACTGACCTCTGAAATGGCCGAAGGTAGTGTAGTGAGGTGAGCTCCAAACCCGGTCCGTGAAATATCAAACAGAACAACTAGACACGTCACAGAGCAAGGAAAAGGGTCATAAACACCTCAGGCCCAGAACTCCGACTGCTGGGACAAGCCCAGGTAAGTCTGGGTGAGTCCCCAGCTCGGCTCCCGATGGGGATAGCGTGCCACATGACCCTTTCAGGGAACTGCCTCTTAAAGGGCCACCATACCACATCTAGCAAGCCATTCAGTTCAAGGGCAATCAGGGATGAGCCACAGCCAGCGACGCCCACATCCCATGAAAGGATAAAGGAAACAAATGCAAAGAAAGACTTATTTTTTATGAAGACACTAAAGAATTTGAATGAAACTCAATCCCTCTATTTCTACCTCTAACCCTTCATGTGGGATTATAACTTTGTGGAGCCTCAGATAACCACACCACCCTTGGCCCTGTGAATTCTGCCGTAACTCATCATATTAATAGGGGTGAGGGTTGGAGACAGTGGCATTATATTTGGACCTTGTAGGCACAGGCTAATGCTCTGGGGACATGCGTCCCACCAAGGCACAATGGAATTCGAGCTCAATTAATAAAAATCTGGATTATGAAGTTAGGCTTAGTAACGGTGACCATGAAACTGTAATGACTTCAATCAGGCCATTGAGGTTGGCCTATTGGAAAATGAACTCCCTGATTAAGGAGTCAATTGATGGGCCAATCCTTGTATTTAACCAGGAGTGTCAGTTCCTCTGGCACCCCCGAAGGTAGACTACTGACTGTCAGCACTCTGTGTACTGCTGTTGGAGTTGTAAGTAAAGGGAATTTGGTGAAAGGACCTCTGCCTCCAAAGACTTATTACAGATACAAAGAACAAAGAACAATACAGCACAGGAAACAGGCCCTTCGGATAAGCATAGATTGTCGTAAAAGCCCATCTGGTTCACTATTGTCCTTTCGGGAAGGAAATCCGCTGTCCTTACCTGGCCTGGTCAACTCCAGAGCCACATGTATGTGGTTGACTCTTAATTACCCTCTGGAATGGCTCTGTGAGCCACTCAGTTCAAGGGCAATTAGGGGTGGGCACCAAATGCTGGCCCAGCCAGCGACACCCATGAAAGAATTACGAAAATAAGTATAAAGGTTTTTCAATTAAGAAGCTGTTGGAATTTTGCACAGAGACACATCTCAGTATCTGTGCATCACTTGGACAGAAGCGGTGGCACGCTGGCACAGTGGTTAGCACTGCTGCCTCACAGCGCCAGGGACCTGGGTTCAATTCCCGGCTCGGGTTGCTGGCTGTGTGGAGTTTGCACGTTCTCCCCATGTCTGCGTGGGTTTCCTCCGGGTGCTCCAGTTTCCTCCCACAGTCCGAAAGACGTGCTGGTTAGGGTGCATTGACCATGCTAAATTCTCCCTCAGTGTACCCGAACAGGCGCTGGAGTGTGGCAACTGGGAATTTTCACAGTAACTTCATTGCAGTGTTAATGTAAGCCTACTTGTGACACCGATAAATCAACTTAAACTTAACATGAAAAGATTGTCAGCTTTCAGGCTATCGTTCTCCAAGCTCCTCTCAGCCTTTGTGACCTTTCAGTGTTCTCACCCCTTGCTGAAGATAGTCTTGCAGCCTCGAGACTCAGACCATTCTTGCCTCAATCTCACTCCTCACCAGCACTTCCGAACATTCCCTCCTTCAGTTTTCCTTCTAGAACTCTCAGACATCAACTAACATTGAAACAGCGCCTTTAACATAGTTTAAAATAACCCCCTCAGCATGCAGACATGTTTCCTGGGAGAGTTGTCAGCCCGGACAAAGGGGGAGGGGTGTGCTGCCCGTTACCATTTGAACAAGATGGCCGCCCTCAGAGCCATTTGGTTTGGCACTGCAAAGGGCCATCTTTTGCATTGCTTCAGGGAGGTGGCATTTTGTGCCCTCAGATCCTGTCACCTGGGGCAACGGAGCATTAAAGATAGGCCAAATGGCACTGGACAACAGGGCACAGTGGGTTGAAGCAAGAGCTTCTCCACGGGGAGGCGATAGCCTAGTGGTATTATCCCTGGGCTAGTAATCCAGAGACCCAGGGTAATACTTTGGGGACCCGGGTTTGAATCCCACCAGGGCAGATGGTGAAATTTGAAACCGTTGTTGATTGTCGGAAAAACCCATCTGGTTCACTAATGTCCCTTTCGGGAAGGAAATCTGCCGTCCTTACCCGGTCTGGCCTACATGTGACTCCAGAGCCACAGCAATGTGGTTGACTCTCAGTTAGGGATGGACAATAAATTCTGGCCCAGCCAGCGGCGCCCACATCCCATAAATTTTCTTTTTAATTTGACAATGAACATGAGAAGGAGATTTTAGAATGTTAGCCAATAGTTTGGTCCAGAATTGAAGGAGAGAAGTGATTATGGAGGGTTGCAGGTATGATTTTGTTTTTGATTTGGTTTGATTTATTATTGTCACATGTATTAACATACAGTGAAAAGTATTGTTTCTTATGCGCTATACAGACAAAGCATACCGTTCATAGAGAAGGAAAGGAGAGGGTGCAGAATATAGTGTTACAGTCAAGGCTAGGGTGGAGAGAAAGATCAACTTAATGTGAGGTAGGTTCATTCAAAAGTCTGATGGCAGCAGGGAAGAAGCTGTTTTTGGGTCGATTGGTACGTGATCTCAGACTTTTGTATCTTTTTCCCGACGGAAGAAGGTGGAAGAGAGAATGTCCGGGGGGCGTGGGGTCCTTAATTATGCTGGCTGCTTTGCCGAGGCAGCGGGAAGTGAAGACAGAGTCAATGGATGGGAGGCTGGTTTGCGTGATGGTTTGGGCTACATTCACGACCCTTTGTAGTTCCTTGCGGTCTTGGACAGAGCAGGAGCCCATACCAAGCTGTGACACAACCAGGGCGGCACGGTAGCACAGTGGTTAGCACTGCTGCTTCACAGCTCCAGGGACCTGGGTTCGATTCTCGGCTTGGGCCACTGTCTGTGTGGAGTTTGCACATTCTCCTCGTGTCTGCGTGGGTTTCCTCTGGGTGCTCCGGTTTCCTCCCACAGTCCAAAGATGTGCGGGTTAGGTTGATTGGCCATGCTAAAATTGCCCCTTAGTGTCTTGAGATACGTAGGTTAGAGGGATTAGCGGGTAAATGTGTAGGGATATGGGGGTAGGGCCTGGGTGGGATTGTGGTCGGTGCAGACTTGATGGGCCGAATGGCCTGTGTCTGCACTGTAGGGTTTCTATGATTTCTATGATTCTATGACAACCAGAAAGAATGCTTTCTATGGTGCATCTGTAAATGTTGGTGACAGTCAGAGTGGGCATGACAAATTTCGTTATGGAGGAAGTTAAGGAGCTACGGAAGGGGGTTTGGGCTGAGAGTGGGGGTTGGGGGGGTAGGGGGAGAGGCCCTGAAGGAATTAGGAAACAAGCATGTGAACTTTAAAACCAAGGTGCTACGCCAGAGTGGAATCCAGTCTAGATTAGCAAGCACAGGGGTGCTGGATGAACAGGATGAACGCGTTACTGAACTCCCTGCTATATTCCTGATTGGTGTTGTTTTTAATATTCATTCGTGGGACATGGGCATCGCTGGCTGGGCCTGCATTCATTGCCCATCCCCAGTTGCCCTTGTTCAGAGGGCAGTTAAGAGTCAACCACATTGCTGTAGCTCTGGAGTCACATGTAGGCCAGACCGGGTAAGGACGGCAGATTTCCTTCCCTAAAGGACATTAGTGACCCAGATTGGTTTTTCTGACAATGGTTTCATGGGTCATCAGTAGATTCTTAATTCCAGATATTTTTTTATTGAATTCAAATTCCACCATCTGCTGTGGCAGGATTCAAACCCGGGTCCCCAGAACATTAGCTGAGTTTCAGGATTAATAATCTAGCAATTACATCACTAAGTTTAAGTTTATTTATTAGTCACAAGTAAATTCACATTAACACTGGAATGAAGTTACTGTGAAAATCTCCTAGTTGCTAATCTAGACTGGATTCCACCTGGTAGCACCTTGGTTTTAAAGTTTACATGCTTGTTTTCTAGTTCCTTCAGGGCCTCTCCCCCTACCCCCCAACCCCCACTCTCAGCCCAAACCCCCTTCCGTAGCTCCTTAACCTCCTCCATAAGGAAATTTGGCATGACTGTCACCAACATTTACAGGTGCACCTAGTTCGGGTTACACTGAGGGAGAATTTAGCACGGTCAATGCACCTAACCAGCACGTCTTTCGGACAAACACCTGGAGGAAACCCACGCAGACACGGGGAGAACGTGCAGACTTCGCACAGACAGTGACCCAAGCTGGGAATCGAACCCGGGTCCCTGACCCTGCGAGGCAGCAGTGCTAACCACTGTGCCACCCCAATCGCCGTTGTGTTGAGAATGGGCCTTTAGCCTTTCACCTAGGTTGCTCTGTTTTCATGGTGTGGGGGTGGGGTGGGGGGGAGGAGGTGCAGAGAATTGGTTTAACTCATTCACTTTTACCCAAGAAAGAATTTGACCCTCGGCATAGATCGGACAGTCTCTACTCCTGAGTCTCTTGTTCGTTTCTCCGAGGTTGCAAATGTTGAGTTATTACCTCCTCTTTACCTGCTGTTGTTACATCCTGATGAGAGAATACTTCTGTTCAGTGAACAGAAATTGAAAACCACAGACGTTTCCTATCTGGCACCAATACACATTGATTCCTGTTGACTTGATAGAGTCATTTCCATCGAAGTGACTATCTGATAAGAAAATATCAATCAACAAATCGACTCCAGCTTCTGATTTTATAGGTTAATTTATTCTTGCTTGGGTGCCGCAGAGGGTTTACAGCACAGAATGAGGCCACTCGGCCCATTGTTTTTGCACTGACTGAAAAATCAGACTAATCCCACTATCCAGCGATAAGTCCAATCCCGTGTAGGAACTTGAAGTGCAGATCCAGATACCTTTGAAAGAAGTTGAAGGTTTCTGCCTCTGTCACCCTTTCAAGCAGCAGGTTCCAGACACTCCTCCACAACACTCGGGTGAAAAGATTCCCCCCCCATGCTCCCGCCTCCAATCTTTCTAATAAGCACCTTAAATCTATCTCCCCCACCCCCCACCCCCTCCCCTGAGTCACTGGCCTCTCTGCTAATGGAAATAAACCCTTCTCCATCCATTCTATCCAAACCCCTCACAATTTTGTACATCTCAGATTATAAGAACATAAGAACATAAGAAATAGGAGCAGGAGTAGGCCATCTAGCCCCTCGAGCCTGCCCCGCCATTCAATAAGATCATGGCTGATCTGAAGTGGATCAGTTCCACTTACCCGCCTGATCCCTAGAACCCCTAATTCCCTTACCGATCAGGAATCCATCTATCCGTGATTTAAACATATTCAACGAGGTAGCCTCCACCACTTCAGTGGGCAGAGAATTCCAGAGATTCACCACCCTCTGAGAGAAGAAGTTCCTCCTCAACTCTGTCCTAAACTGACCCCCCTTTATTTTGAGGCTGTGCCCTCTAGTTCTAGTTTCCTTTCTAAGTGGAAAGAATCTCTCCACCTCTACCCTATCCAGCCCCTTCATTATCTTATAGGTCTCTATAAGATCCCCCGTCAGCCTTCTAAATTCCAACGAATACAAACCCAATCTGCTCAGTCTCTCCTCATAATCAACACCCCTCATCTCTGGTATCAACCTGGTGAACCTTCTCTGCACTCCCTCCAAGGCCAATATATCCTTCCGCAAATAAGGGGACCAATACTGCACACAGTATTCCAGCTGCGGCCTCACCAATGCCCGGTACAGATGCAGCAAGACATCTCTGCTTTTATATTCTATCCCCCTTGCGATATAGGCCAACATCCCATTTGCCTTCTTGATCACCTGTTGCACCTGCAGACTGGGTTTTTGCGTCTCATGCACAAGGACCCCCAGGTCCCTCAGCACAGCAGCATGTTGTAATTTCTTTCCATTTAGATAATAATCCAATTTGCTATTATTTCTTCCAAAGTGAATAACCTCAAATCTCTCCTCTAAGTATAGATGTGAACAAAGAACAAAGAAAAGTACAGCACAGGAACAGGCCCTTCGACCCTCCAAGCCTGCACTGATCATGATGCCTGCCTGAACTAAAACCGTGCGAGTTTCTTCGGAAGGAACTCTTCAAATGCAGACAATAAAAATATAACAAAACTTACTCCAACTTATAAATCAAAGAAAGGGTTTAATAAAGAAACTTCATTACTCCAAACTTGGGGCCTCGCCCTGGGCCAATCCCAAGCTTCCCACAATTCCAAACAGGTTCTTATTTGTAGTGAGTCAGCTGACCATCACATCTTTCTGTAATTGGTTCCATGGTTTACTGGGTCAGCTGACCCTTACAGCTTGTTACCATTGGCCACATTGCATCCAATACAAAGTTGTTACATTCTGACAGGACGCAATTAATAGAATAACACTGAGCACCTGCCACATACCCCAGCACCTCTTTCGCTTCTTCCTCCATGGGCCGGCACTTATTGGCCATCCCTAATTGCCCTTGAACTGAGTGCCTCATTTCAGAGGGTATTTAAGATTCAATCACATTGGCTCTGGAGTCACATGTAGGCCAGACCAGGTGAGGACAGCAGATTTCCTTCCCTAAAGGACGTTAGTGAAACCAGATGGGTTTTTACAACAATCGACAATAGTGTTACGGAGATTAGTTTTCCATTCTGCGATTTATTAATTGAATTTAAGTCCCACCAGATGCAATGGTGGGATTTGAACCCATGTCCCCAGAGCATTTCAACATCTCTTCTTACTAGCCCGGTGACATTATCACTACACCACCATCTCCTGCTAGTTTAGTTATCCCCCACTTCCTTTTCCCAGGGAAGGCAGTAGCCTGGTGGGATTATCCAGAGCCCCCGGGTAATGCTCTATGGACCAGTTTCGAATCCCACCACAGCAGATGGTGAAATTTGAATTCAATAAAATTAAGGGTGGAATTTTACGGCCATTCGCGTCCTGCCACCACTCCAAGCGAGGATGGAGAACCTGGCGCGCAGCCAAATCTCTGTTCGCTGCAGCGGGACTGGAGAGTCCCGCCGGCGTGAACGGCAGGAAAATCCCAGCCCTGGAATGTCTATGAAATGTCTACAAAAACCATTCCCGATTGTTGTAAAAACCCATCTGCTTCATGAATTCCCCTTTAGGGAAGGAAATCTACCATCAGAATTCTTCAATGTTGCATGCCCAGCCACCGCTGCCAACAGGAACCGTGAATTTGGCGTTCAACGGGACCGGCGAATCCCAGTCGCAGATGAGATTGGAGAATCCCGACCCTAGTCTGTGATCTACAGATCCCTGTGTCCTGGTCCCCCCATGCCAACACTATAGTTAAGAAAGCCTACCAAGGCCTCTGCTTTCTCCGAAGACTAAGGAAGTTTGGCATGTCCGCTATGACTCTCACCAACTTTTACAGATGCACCATAGAAAGCATTCTTCCTGGTTGTATCACAGCTTGGTATGGCTCCTGCTCTGCCCAAGACCGCAAGAAACTACAAAGGGTCGTGAACGAAGCCCAGTCCATCATTCAAACCAGCCTCCCATCCATTGACTCCGTCTACACTTCTCACTGCCTTGGAAAAGCAGCCAGCATAATTAAGGACCCCAAACACTCCGGGCATTCTCTCTTCCACCTTCTTCCATCGGGAAAAAGATACAAAAGTCTGAGGACACATACCAACCGACTCAAAAACAGTTTCTTCTCTGCTCCCATCAGACGTTTGAATGGACCTACCTTGCACTAAGTTGATCTTTCTCTGCACCCTAGCTATGACTGTAACATGACATTCTGCACTCTCTCCTTTCTTTCTCTATGAACGGTATGCTTTGTCTGTATAGCGCGCACGAAACAATACTTTTCACTGGAGACTAATATATGTGACAATAATAAATCAAATCAAAAGTGACTCCAGGTTGACTCTTAAATTGTCTCTGAACAGGGGCAATTAGAGAGGGTGAATAAATGCCCACATTGGCATGGTGGCACAGTGGTTAGCACTGCTGACTCACAGCGCCAGGGACCCAAATTCAGTTCCAGCCTCGGGTGACTGTCTGCCTGGATTTCCTCCGGGTGCTCCGATCTCCTCTCAGGATGTGCAGGCTAGGTTGATAAGCTGGCTGTGCAAAATTGCTCTTTAGTGTCAGGGGAATTAGCGGGGTAAATATGTGGGGATATGGCTATAGGGCCTGGGTGGGATTGTAGTCGGTGCAGACTTGATGGGCTGAATGGCCTCCTTCTGCACCGTAGGAAATAAAATCCCATAAACAAGTTATAAAAAAAACCCAGACTGCGGAATTCCCATCGATAAACGTACTGTTCCTGGGAAAAAAGAAACAACTGATAAAAACAGTTGGACGGTGCTCAGGAGAAGGAGAAAGATTATAAATGGGAGCCAGGAATTGTCCCTGAGTGTCAGGGGGATTAGCAGGGTAAATATGTGGGGTTATGGGGATAGGGCCTGGGTGGGATTGTTGTCGGTGCCGGCTTGATGGGCCAAATGGCCTCCTTCTGCGCTGGAGGGACTCTATAATTCGAATTGACTGCAAACTACAAGAAGAAGTCTTGACCCCATGGCTGTAACGGCCTGATATATCACAACACTAGAAAGCCACATTGTATTCAGTCCTGACCTCCACATTACAAGAGAAGGATAAATTGTTTTTTTATCTTTAAAAATAAACTGTTTTTTTCAATGTAATCCTTCATTTCTCCCTTGGCTCAGTTGAATTGAGGTTGGCCTGCAGCACTCCAGTCAGCTGAAACTAGATAATGTGTGTCTGGGATCGAACTGCATTGCATTAATAGTCTTGCTGTTTCTTGGCTAGACTCAGCAGTCATTCAACCATAGCGTTGTTTCCCGTTTGGCTGAACGATCCCTGGCACCAACTGCTGCTTTGGGGTCAAGCGCTTGGGATCTTTGGGGCCAAGGGGGGAAAAAAAATGGGCTATCAATAATAAAATGTCCCCCAGCACCACGGCGTTCAAAGGTAGGGTTCTGAGCAGAGAAGGCCGTGCACGTGATTCACCATCACCCAGCCGCATGTGTCTCTTCACAAAGAACACCACAGCACAGGATCATAGAATCACAGAATCCCTACAGTGAGGAAGGAAGCCATTCGGCCCATCGAGGCTGCACCGGCACAATCCCACCCAGGCCCCTATCCCCGTAACCCCATGATAACCTTCCCGATACCAAGGGGCAATTTAGCATGGTCAATCCGCCTAACGCGCACATCTTTGGATGAAACCCACGCAGATGTGGGGAGAACGTGCAAACTCCCCACAGACAGTTGCCTGAGGCCGGAATTGAACCCGGGTCCCTGGCGCTGTGAGGCAGCAGTGCCAACCACAATGCCAGTCAGGCCCTTCGGCCCTTCAAGCCTGTGCCGACACATGACGCCTTTCTAAACTAAAGACCTGTTGCCTCTACGTAGTCTGTATCCTTCTATTCCCTGCCTGTTCCTGTATCTGTCAAGATGCCTCTTAAACGTTGCAATTGTATCTGCTTCTACCACCTCCTCTGGCAGCGCATTCCAGGCACTTACCACCCTCTGCGTAAAAAGCTTCCCTCTCACATCTCCTTTAAACATTCCCCCTTTTACCTTTAACCTATGTCTCCTTGTAATTGACATTTCTACATTGAGAAAAAGACTCCAATTCCCCATTCTATCCATATCTCTCCCAATTTTGTAAACTTCCATCAGATCGCCCCTCCGCCTCCTGCGTTCAAGCGAAAACAAACCAAGTTTGCCCAATCTCTCCTCATCGCCAATAATCTCCAAACCAGGCAACGCGCTGGTAAACCTTTACCTGCAAGAGCCTAGACCAGTGGTTCCCAAACTTTTTTCACTGGGCCGCACTGTCGGAATAAAAATTTGCTCGCGCCACACCGAATTTTTTATTGATAAGAAATACGTTCAATAACAAAAAAAAAACTCCGAGCAGTGCTTGATTCATGACATAGAACACAACTACTTTATAATATGATCATGGGACATCCAGAAAGTATAAAACAATCACTTTGGAAAAATATCTAATCCATGTTTAAATGTTTCTTTGATTGTCCTTGAATCCTCCCGCCACACTTGCCATCCTCTCTCGCTGCACCAGTGTGGCGCGCCGACCCTTTGGGAACCACTGGCCTAGACATTGACTAGATGTTGACTTGTGGTACTTATAATGGTCTACTATTCCCCATAACACACAGGCACTGCTATTCCTTTTAGTCTGCACAGCAGCTGCTATTCTCCTTAATAACCAGGGAGACTGCTTCTAATGGGGGTGGAATAGTGGTAATGTCACTGGACTGGTAATTCAGGGGCTCAGGCGCCAGGGACGTGGGTTCAAATCCGACCATGGCTGATGGAATTTAAATTCAGTTTATAAAAACCAGCACTGTAGGGATTCTATGGATTTCTTCATTAGTGAACCAGATGGGTTTTTACAACAACACAATAAGGTCACCATTACCGAGACTAGCTTTGTATTCCAGATTTTAGTCATTGAATTTTTATTTACGCCAGCTGCCCTGGTGGGATTTGAACCCACGTCTTCCAGAGTAATAGCCTGGGTTTGTGGATTACTCACCCAGTGACAATGCCGTTACAGCACCGTCTCACAGAATGGGAGGTTGAATACTGACTTGCTGAAAGAACAACAGATCCTTCACAAAGCCACTGCCATTCCCCCAGGGCAACACCTCAGCAATCTTAATCATCTCTTGGGTGAGGAGGTGTAGGATGGGAGATTTTCGTGACGTGATGTCTTCCAAGGTTTGTTACAGCCTCTCATCCACAGCCATGTTGGTAGCAGGTCTGAGTCTGCAGTATTCTGGGTTAAACGTACATCACAGGAACAGGCCCTTCAGCCCTCCAAGTCTGTGCTTATCATGATGCCCTAACTACGCTAAAAACAATTCTGCCCTTCCTTGGTCTGTATCCCTCTGTTCATGCACCCATCCAGATGCCTATTAAATGTTGCTAATGTGCCTGCTTCCACCACCTCCTCTGGCAGCATGTTCCAGCACCCACCGCTCTCTGCGTGAAAAACCTCCCCCACATATCTCCCTTATACTTTCCCCCATGAACCTGTGACCCCTGTTCATCCAGCAGAAAGTTATCTTCAGTTGTAAGCAATGGAATGAACCAAAACTTACTCCAACAGATAAATCAAAGAAAAAGGTTGAATAAAGAAACTTCATTACTCCAACACTTGAGGCCTCACCCTGGGCCATTCCAAGCATCTTAACAATTCCCAACAGCTCCTTATTTATACTGAGTCAGCTGATCATCACATCATTGTGTCATTGAAACATAGAAACATAGAAAAACTACAGCACAAACAGGCCCTTCGGCCCACAAGTTGTGCCGAACACATCCCTACCTTCTAGACCTATCTATAACCCTCCATCCTATTACGCTCCATGTACTCATCCAGGAGTCTCTTAAAAGACCCTATTGAGTTCGCCTCCACCACCACTGACGGCAGCCGATTCCACTCGCCCACCACCCTCTGTGTGAAAAACTTACCCCTAACATCTCCCCTGTACCTACCCCCCAGCACCTTAAACCTGTGTCCTCTCGTAGCAGACATTTCCACCCTGGGAAAAAGCCTCTGAGAGTCCACCCGATCTATGCCTCTCAACATCTTAGACACCTCTATTAGGTCTCCTCTCATCCTTCGTCTCTCCAAGGAGAAAAGACCGAGCTCCTTCAGCCTATCCTCATAAGGCATGCCGCTCAATCCAGGCAACATCCTTGTAAATCTCCTCTGCACCCTTTCAATCTTTTCCACATCCTTCCTATAGTGAGGCGACCAGAACTGAGCACAGTACTCCAAGTGGGGTCTGACGAGGGTCTTATACAGCTGCATCATTAACCCCGGACTCCTAAACTCAATCCCTCGACTGATAAAGGCCAGCACACCATACGCCTTCTTAACCACCTCCTCCACCTGCGGGGCTGATTTCAGAGTCCTATGGACACGGACCCCAAGGTCCTTCTGATCCTCCACAGTACTAAGAGTCTTTCCCTTTATATTATTGGTTACATAGTTTATTGGGTCAGCTGACCCTTACAGCTTGTTACCATTGGTCACACTACAACAGATCCAATGTTATCATCGGTTACATTCTAACACCCCCTTGTAATTGACACCTTTGGAAAAAGCCTCTGACTATCCACCCTGACTATGCCGGTCTGTGGTTGTGGTGGAACTTCGGCCATCAGACATTGCACTGAGATTGAGTCCTGATGGAGTTGGCTGCCCCTTCCCCACTGGAGATGGTGGACTCGGAGCTCTGCATTGAATCCCGTCAGAGCCTTTTAGGCACGTTGGGGGTTAGTGGTGCGTTTCTCAAGACTCCAATCACTTTGTTATAGAAACAGAGAAGATAGAAGCAGGAAGAGGCCGTTTGGTCCTTTGAGCCTGCTCTGCCATTCATTACGAACATGGCTGATCACCCAACTTATGCACACAGTTCTCCTATATCCAACTCATTCTCATCTGTGACCTCTGCAGTAAAGTCCACGCGTGACCTTGCTCTCTGGGGAATTGGCACCTGCGCAATCCTTGCCCTTGGAAAAACCCATCTGGTTCATTAATGTCCTTTAGGGAAGGAAATCTGCCGTCCTGACCTGGTCTGGCCTACATGTGACTCCAGACCCACTGTGGTAGACTCTTAAATGCCCTCAGGGCATTTAAACAAATGAAAATACAGGAACATCTCCAGACATGTTTAGAGTGCAAATCTCTAAGATCCACTTCGAGGAGAATCTTGAACTTGGGGGTATACTGAGGGGGGGGGGGGTCACTGTTTAAAAATTAGGGGGTCCCTCGTTTGAGATGAAGATAAAGAGAATTTGTTTCTCTCAGAGGGTGGTGAGTCTCTGCAACTCTCTTCCTCAAAAGGCAGTGGATGGAGAGACTTTGAATATTTCCAAGGCAGAGCGAGATAAATCTGTGATTAACGAGGGGGTGAAAGGTTATCGGGGTCGGGCAGGAATGTAGGGTTAAAATTACAATCAGTTTAGCCATGATTTTATTGAATGGTGGAACTGGCTCAAGGTCACGCATGGACTCTGGTCATGTGCAAATTCCGCCTGTAGGGTCAACATCGGATCTGGTGCCCCCGGGTGTGGAATCAATTGAAGATTCCCCTTCAGCATCTCTCTCTCTCTCCCCCCGTGCTGTTCCTCCACTCCTGGCCAGGCTACACTTCAGACACAAGGATAAGGTTGTGGACTGGAGTGTGTGGGGAGGCAGAGAGGGCAAGGAAGAGCTTGTAAATCAGCAGAGAGTGTAGGATGAGGCGGAGGCGGGATGGAGGATTAAGTATGACTATATTGTCATATTTGCTGGTTCGAATTCCTCAGTCTAGCCATGACCCCAGCCTGGTCATCTCGGTAAAGACTGTCACCATCTTCCCCACTGTCGTAGTGATTCTAATTTGAACGCAATTAAAATATCTGGAATTTCTCCCTCTCTCCCCACTCCAGTTAGCACTTCCGACCTCTGGTTGTTCACCTGATTTGATTTGATTTATTATTGTCACATGTATTAGTATACAGTGAAAAGTATTGTTTCTTGCGCGCTATACAGACAAAGCATACCGTTCATAGAGAAAGAAAGGAGAGAGTGCAGAATGTAGTGTTTAGCTAGGGTGTAGAGAAAGATCAACTTAATGCGAGGTAGGTCCATTCAAAAGTCTGACGGCAGCAGGGAAGAAGCTGTTCTTGAGTCGGACGTAACCTCAGACTTTTGTATTTTTTTTCCCGAAGGAAGAAGGTGGAAGAGAGAATGTCCAGGGTGCGCGGGGTCCTTGATTATGCTGGCTGCTTTGCCGCGGCAGCAGGAAGTGTAGACAGAGTCAATGGATGGGAGGCTGGAGCCGAGAGAGAGGGTGTTGCACCATCTGTGTGAAGTGGCTTTCGTGGTTGAATAACTGGCACTGTGCGTGTGAGCTGTGGGTATGAGCTGCAGTGCTGAGTGTATGAACGTGAGGTGGAACGTACGAATGTCAGGTACAAGTTTTGACTGATGGAGATTGCTGGTTAGGTGAGCGATTGAAGATTGTCTGGCCAGTGGCGCTGTTGGTAGGATGTGGCATTTGAAGATGTATTCAATGACCTTGACCGCCTGTGTAAGGTCATTGAGTTCCTTGAGGCACTGCAACCAGATCCTTAAAGCCACATCTCCTAGTATCTCCTGTACAGTATCGCCCAGTGTCTAAGTGCTATCTTACTATAGTCTATGCTCAGTAATCGGACATATGGGGGCAGAAGTAGGCCATTCAGCCCCTCAAGCCAGTTCCACCATTCAATAAGATCATGGCTAAACTGATTGTAATTTTAATCCCTGATTCCTGCCCGACCCCGATAACCTTTCACCCCCTCGTTAATCACAGATTTATCTCGCCTTGTGTCTGAAGTGTAACCTGGCCAGGAGTGGAGGAACAGCACGGGGGGAGAGAGAGAGATGCAGAAGGGGAATCTTCAATTGATCCCACACCCGGTGGCACCAGATCCGATGTTGACCCTACAGGCGGAATTTGCACATGACCAGAGTCCATGCGTGACCTTGAGCCAGTTCCACAATTCAATAAAATCATGGCTAAACTGATTGTAATTTTAACCCTACATTCCTGCCCGACCCCGATAACCTTTCACCCCCTCGTTAATCACAGATTTATCTCGCTCTGCCTTAGAAATATTCAAAGTCTCTCCATCCACTGCCTTTTGAGGAAGAGAGTTGCAGAGACTCACCACCCTCTGAGAGAAACAAATTCTCTTTATCTTCATCTCAAACGAGGGACCCCCTAATTTTTAAACAGTGACCCCCCGCCCTCAGTATACCCCCAAGTTCAAGATTCTCCTCGAAGTGGATCTTAGAGATTTGCACTCTAAACATGTCTGGAGATGTTCCTGTATTTTCATTTGTTTAAATGCCCTGAGGGCATTTAAGAGTCTACCACAGTGGGTCTGGAGTCACATGTAGGCCAGACCAGGTCAGGACGGCAGATTTCCTTCCCTAAAGGACATTAGTGAACCAGATGGGTTTTTCCGACAATCGACAATGGTTTCACGGTCATCAGTAGATTCTTAATTCCAGATATTTTTATTGAATTCAAATTAGAATCACTACAACCGCGCAGAAGGAGGCCAGTCGGCCCATCAAGCCTCAACCAACAACAATCCCACCCAGGCTCTATGCCTGACACAAAGGGCCCAATTTTACCATCACGTTGCGTGCCTTTTTGGGTGTGAAAACTTGGTAAAGTCGGGCGTGAGGCGAGTAGTGTGACCCGTGCCCGCCTCTGCGCCGGTTCCCCCTTTACCAAGGCCCGAAAATGGCTGCGATCGGGACCGCGCCCGGAACAGGCGCAACGGCCACTTACATGCATTTGCATGCATTTAAATTGACTCAATGGGCTGCACACCAAACCTTACCGGCACTTCCCCCTTTACCACTGCATTCGCCCATCCAGAATCGGCGTGAAACAGGCATGCTCCACAAAAGTCCGATTCGGGCGCTCCAGTTAGTGAGGAGGTAACTGCCGACCGTCCAACAGCTCTCTGCTTGAGATTGGTGGGGGGAGTCCGCTGCCACTCTGTCTGAGGTCAGTGAGCAGGAAGGGGGGTCCGCTGCCACTCTGCCTGAGGTCAGTGAGCAGGAAGGGGGGGGGGTCCGCTGCCACTCTGTCTGAGGTCAGTGAGCGGGAAGGGGAGTCCGCTGCCACTCTGCTGAGGTCAGTGAGCAGGAAGGGGGGGGTCCGCTGCCACTCTGCCTGAGGTCAGTGAGCAGGAAGGGGGGGTCCGCTGCCACTCTGACTGAGGTCAGTGAGCAGGAAGGGGGGGGTCCGCTGCCACTCTGCCTGAGGTCAGTGAGCAGGAAGGGGGGGGGTCCGCTGCCACTCTGCCTGAGGTCAGTGAGCGGGAAGGGGGGTCTGCTGCCACTCTGTCTGAGGTCAGTGAGCAGGAAGGGGGGGGTCCGCTGCCACTCTGCCTGAGGTCAGTGAGCGGGAAGGGGGGGGTCCGCTGCCACTCTGCCTGAGGTCAGTGAGCGGGAAGGGGGGGTCCGCTGCCACTCTGCCTGAGGTCAGTGAGCAGGAAGGGGGGGTCCGCTGCCACTCTGCCTGAGGTCAGTGAGCAGGAAGGGGGGGTCCGCTGCCACTCTGACTGAGGTCAGTGAGCAGGAAGGGGGGGGTCCGCAGCCACTCTGACTGAGGTCAGTGAGCAGGAAGGGGGGGGTCCGCTGCCACTCTGACTGAGGTCAGTGAGCGGGAAGGGGGGTCCGCTGCCACTCTGACTGAGGTCAGTGAGCAGGAAGGGGGGGTCCGCTGCCACTCTGCCTGAGGTCAGTGAGCGGGAAGGGGGGGTCCGCTGCCACTCTGACTGAGGTCAGTGAGCGGGAAGGGGGGTCCGCTGCCACTCTGACTGAGGTCAGTGAGCAGGAAGGGGGGGGTCCGCTGCCACTCTGCCTGAGGTCAGTGAGCAGGAAGGGGGGGGGTCCGCTGCCACTCTGCCTGAGGTCAGTGAGCGGGAAGGGGGGTCTGCTGCCACTCTGTCTGAGGTCAGTGAGCAGGAAGGGGGGGGTCCGCTGCCACTCTGCCTGAGGTCAGTGAGCGGGAAGGGGGGGGTCCGCTGCCACTCTGCCTGAGGTCAGTGAGCGGGAAGGGGGGGTCCGCTGCCACTCTGCCTGAGGTCAGTGAGCAGGAAGGGGGGGTCCGCTGCCACTCTGCCTGAGGTCAGTGAGCAGGAAGGGGGGGTCCGCTGCCACTCTGACTGAGGTCAGTGAGCAGGAAGGGGGGGGTCCGCAGCCACTCTGACTGAGGTCAGTGAGCAGGAAGGGGGGGGTCCGCTGCCACTCTGACTGAGGTCAGTGAGCGGGAAGGGGGGTCCGCTGCCACTCTGACTGAGGTCAGTGAGCAGGAAGGGGGGGTCCGCTGCCACTCTGCCTGAGGTCAGTGAGCGGGAAGGGGGGGTCCGCTGCCACTCTGACTGAGGTCAGTGAGCGGGAAGGGGGGTCCGCTGCCACTCTGACTGAGGTCAGTGAGCAGGAAGGGGGGGTCCGCCGCCACTCTGACTGAGGTCAGTGAGCGGGAAGGGGGGTCCGCTGCCACTCTGACTGAGGTCAGTGAGTGGGAAGGGGGGGTCTGCTGCCACTCTGCCTGAGGTCAGTGAGGGGGGGAGGTGGGAAGGGGCCCACGATGGGTCTGCGTAGCGGAGGGGGTGGGGGGGATAAGGGGGTCAGTAATGTTGTGGGGGTGGGGCAATGTCTGTGGGGGCCAGGGGGAGGCATTATCCGGCCCAGGAGCGATGTGGCAGGGGAGCCGCATTCTATCTTTCTTTTTCTGCGCATGCGCAGTTGGAGGCGTCGATCGGAGCTGCAGGATTTCGGGCGCGTAAAGCCCCGCCCACAGGCTTCTACAGCACGATTCGGAATCGCTGATATTTTCTCAGGCTGAGTGTGTATGAGGGTGCCTGGGAACGGGTCTGAAAGTCGGATTTGAAACCAGCTTCAAGTCCGCCCAAAGCGCTTCGAATCAAAATGGTAAAATAGGGCCCTTAGGGTCAATTTAGCACGGCCAATCAACCTGACCCGCACATCTTTGGACTGTGGGAGGAAACGGGAGCACCCGGAGGAAACCCACGCAGACATGGGGAGAATGTGCAGACTCCGCACAGACAGTGACCCGAGCCGGGAATCGAACCCGGGTTCCTGGCGCTGTGAGGCAGCAGTGCTAACCACAGTGCCACTTGCAATCACAATTTCTTCTGGAAATCACAAAGCTGAGAAAATGGGCCCGTCTTCAGGAAGTAATCATCACGTAACGTGCATGATTTAGAACACATTGACCAGAATCCTAATACATTCAATAGCACAACTTTAACCTAGCGGACATGAAGAATTTTAGGTCACTGTAAATGAGGAGAAACTGAAGGGCCGATGACCGGGGTCGAGGGGGCACAGTGGGGGAGGGGGGTCACACAGATTTATGGCGATTGAAGCATAAGAACGAAGGACAACATGTGGAAATGGTGGTTAGCGCTGCTGCCTCACAGCCTCAGGGACCCGGGTTCAATTCTGGTCTCAGGTGGCTGTCTGTCTGGAGTCTGCAGTTCTCCCCGTGTCTGCGTGGGTTTCCTCCGGGTGCTCCGGTTTCCTCCCACAGTCCAAAGATGTGCAGGTTATGTGGATTGGCCATGGTAAATTTTCCCTTAGTGTCCCAAGATGTGTGAGTTAGGTGGATTGGCCATGCTAAATTGTCCCTTAGTGTCCAAAGATGTGCAGGTTTGGTGGATTGGCCATGGCAAATTTTCCCTTAGTGTCCCAAGATGTGTGAGTTAGGTGGATTGGCCATGCTAAATTGCCCCTTAGTGTCCAAAGATGTGCAGGTTAGGTGGATTGGCCATGCTAAATTGCCGCTTAGTGTCCAAAGGTGTGTAGCTTAGGTGGATTGGCCATGCTAAATTGCCCCTTAGGGTCCAAAGGTGTGTAGGTTAGGTGGATTGGCCATGCTAAATTGCCGCTTAGTGTCCAAAGATCTGCAGGTTAGGTGGATTGGCCATGCTAAAGTGCCGCTTAGTGTCCAAAGGTGTGTAGGTTAGGTGGATTGGCCATGCTAAATTGCCGCTTAGTGTCCAAAGATCTGCAGGTTAGGTGGATTGGCCATGCTAAATTGCCCCTTAGGGTCCAAAGATATGTAAGTTAGGTGGATTAGCCATGCTAAATTGCCCCTTGGTGTCCAAAGATGTACGGGTTAGGTTGAGTGGCCATGCTAAATTGCCCTTTTGGTGTCCAAACATGTGTAGGTTAGGTGGATTGGCCATGCTAAATTGCCCCTCAGTGTCCAAAGAAGTGCAGGTTAGATGGATTGGCCATGCTAAATTGCCCCTTAGTGTCCAAAGATGTGCAGGTTAGGTGGATTGGCCATGCTAAAGTGCCCCCTTAGTGTGAGGGGGATTAGTGGGTTAAATACGTGGTGTTATGGGGATAGGACCTGGGTGGGAATGTTGTCGGGATGTTGCAGGGATTCTATGCTCGAGGGAAAATCATTTCTGTGTTACATGAGATCGGGATTTGGAACATACTGCCCGATAGGGCGATGGATATCGATTTAACAATAGCCTTTCGAAGGGGCTTGAATAATTACCTCAAGGAGAACAAAGTCTGGGGAGAGAGGCCTGGGGCTGACTGGAACGCTCTTCGAAAAGGGCGGCAGGAACTGGATGGGCAGAAAGGTCTCCCTCCGCGCTGTTCGGGTCTCTGGTTCAATGAGGCTAGCCAGGGTTGAGGCCCGTATGAACAAGCAGGTGAGAAACTCTGCAGGCAAAGACATTGGCCGCCTAGCTTCCCCTGTGAGCCTTATCACTGGCCAATCTAATTGGGCTGGGGTAATGGAGCAGTGCAGCATATTTTCTTTGAATTGTGTGGTTTGAAGGAACTGCTTCATCTATTAAAGTGTCTTCCAGGAACAGATAGTATCAAAATACTGAGAAACACTGCGAAAGGTACACTGCGGTGAGATGTGGCCTAGTTTTCTCATCAGAACAATAATGAAAACTCATAGGATCGAGAATGAGAAGCTCAGAGCCCCGTTTGGCAGGCAGATGTGAGTCAAAGGTGAAATAGTAACTTTCGCAGGCCGGAGTGTTGCTTTGGAGTGACCCCAGAAGGGTCACCCAGCCAGTTCTTGTCTGCTCTGCAACTCTCTGTTTGTCTTCCAGATTTGTTGTGGTCATTCATAGAGCCATAGATGTTTACAGCATGGAAACAGGTCCTTCGGCCTAACTTGTCTGTGCCGCCCTTTTTTTTAAACCCTGAAGTTAGTCCCAATTGCCCGCATTTGGCCCATATCCCTCTATACCCAGCCTACCCATGTAACTGTCTAAATACGTTTTAAAAGACAAAATTGTACCCGCCTCTACTACTACCTCTGGCAGCTCGTTCCAGACACTCACCACCCTCTGTGTGAAAAAATTGCCCCTCTGGACACTTTTGTATCTCTCCCCTCTCACCTTAAACCTATGCCCTCTAGTTTTAGACTCCCCTACCTTTGGAAAAAGATATTGACTATCTAGCTGATCTGTGCCCCTCATTATTTTATAGACCTCTATAAGATCACCCCTCAGCCTTCTACGCTCCAGAGAAAAAAGTCCCAGTCTATCCAGCCTCTCCTTATAACTAAAACCATCAAGTCCCGATAGCATCCTAGTAAATTCCTTTTGCTTCGCCAAGGCAAAAGTGAAAGATGCCTCCTCCCCAGTCCTCCCCACCCCCTGTATCCCGCTGCGTGGGTGCGCGCAGGCCTGGGAGGTTTGATTCATGGTCTGCGGGCTCAGTCAAGGCCTAGGCACCTCGGCGAGAGGCTCAGGTCAAGCCCGTTTCCTTTGCCAGGTTGGAGGCCTTGTGAGGAAGCCAAACTGATGTAGGCCGCAAATTGTGCAACAGTGAGAGTTAACGAAGACCATGAGGCTTGCCGTGGTCCAATCACCTGCTCTAAGTCAGGGACCAAGTATGGCCGCTTAGATCATGGAAGCCCGACAGTTGAGAAGGACTCCATTCGGCCCATCGACAACAATCCCACCCAGGCCCTACCCCGTGACCCCACGTGTTTACGCTGCTAATCCCCCTGACACTAAGGGGCAATTTAGCATGGCAAATCCAGCTAACCCGCACATCTTTGGAGTGTGGGAGGAAACTAGAGCACCCGGAGGAAACCCACACAGACTCCTCACAGACAAGTGACCCAAGGCCAGAATCGAACCCGGGTCCCTGGCGCTGTGAAGCAGCAGTGCGAACCACTGTGCCACCGTGCCACCCTTAATACCAAAGGTTTCTGATGTGAACCAGACTGATCTCCAGAAAAAGCCACAGACTTCAATATTGGAGAGGAGGAAGACATTTATTGAACATCCATGGACTTTTGTCCTCCCATTTAATTCCCCTCATATTTTTGGCCTGAGTCTGATTCAAGTTAAGTATTTAAACTGTTAGATGTGGGATTGCTGACAATTGGAATAGCACCAGTCCACTTGAAATAGTCAAGGATTATTCGTTGTAATTCTGCCGCTAACATTCACTGAACTCATGTTGCTTCCAGAAAGATCCGTTAATGACGCCCACCATTTGAACAAGATGGCCGTCCTCGGTGCCACTTTGTTTGACACAGCAGAGGATCATCCTTTGCCATCATTTCGGGGAGATGGCATTTTGTGCCCTGAGATCCTGTCGTCATGGCAATGGAGAATTGAAGATAGACCAAATGCCACTGGGGCAACAGGGCACAGCGGGTTGAAGCAAGAGTTTCTCCACGGGGACATGGTGGCTTAGTGGTATTATCGGGTAATCCAGAGATGCAGGGGTAACGCTCTGGGCACCCGGGTTCGAATCCCACCATGGCAGATGGTGAAATAAAAATCAAAGGTCTGCTGATGATCATGAAACCGGTGTCGATTGTCGTAAAAACCCATCTAATTCACTAATGTCCTTTAGGGAAGGAAATCTGCCTTCCTTACCCGGTCTGGCCTACATGTGAGTCCAGTGGCACAGCAAGTGCCCTCTGAAATGGAGGGTGATTAGTGACAGGCAATAAATGCTGGCTGAGCCAGCAACGCCCATGTCCCGTAAAATGAATCAAAAAAATAAATAAAAATCACCTCTCATAAAACTCTGGGCCACTTTCAGAAGAGTGTTGACTGACTATATAATCCGTGACTTTGTATGGCATCAAAATAGGGAGAATTCCTTCCAACACAAACCCTGACAGTCAACATTAAAGAAATGAAAAATATTATTTCCTTTTTTTATTCATTCGTAGGACACGGGCGTCACTGGCTGGGCCAGCATTTATTGCCCATCCCTAGTTGTCCTTGGAGGGCAGTTGAGAGTCAACCACACTGCTGTGGCTCTGGAGTCACATGTAGGCCAGACCCAGGTGAGGACGGCAGATTTCCTTCCCTAAAGGAACAGTAGTGACCCAGATGGGTTTTTCTGACAATTCACAATGGACATCAGTAGATTCTTAATTCCAGATTTTTTAAATTGAATTCAAATTCCACCATCTGCCGTGGTGGGATTCGAACCCAGGTTCCCCAGAGCATTAGCGGAGTTTCTGGATTAATAGCCTGGCGATAATATCACTCGACCATTGCCTCCCCTAATAAAATCACGGATGAGTACTGAAAATCTTTTCGAATTGAAAGATATTGGCTGGAATTCTCTGGCCCATCACACCGGCGGGATTCTCCAGTCCTGCTGCAGAGAATGAAGATTTGGCTGAGTACCAAATACGCCGTCCTCACTGGCAGTGGCAGTGGGGCGTGAATGGCCGGAGAATTCCGTGGATTATTTAGAATAGAAATGGAAATACATTGTTGATAGAAAGTCTACCATTCATTCTAAGTGGTTTAAGTAAAATAATTCAATCATTCAATATTTTTACACGCAATTCATTCTTCGCTATTCGTACTGCTTAATCCAAATTATTGGATAATTCGATGGGCTGCATTGGTGGCACAGTGGTTCACACTGCTGCTAGGGACCCAGGTTTGATTCCCGGCTTGGGTCACTGTCTGTGTGGAGTCTGCACATTCTCCCCGTGACTGCGTGGGTTTCCTCCGGGTGCTCCGGTTTCCTCCCACACTCCAAAGATGTGTGGGTTAGGTGGATTGGCCATGCTAAATTACCCCTTGGTGTCAGGGTGACTAGCTAGGGTAAATGCATGGGGCTATGGGGATGGGGCCTGGGTGGGATTGTGGTCGGTGCAGACTCGATGGGCCGAGTGGCCTCCTTTTGCACTGTAGGGATCCTACGATTTTAGCTCCATAATTGCTGCCTCAAATATACACTAAGAATGTTCACCAGTGCGTTTCAATAATTATAATTAAGAAAGCAGACATTTTGTTTTGTCTCATTGGGTTATGGGATGTGGGCGTCACTGGCTGGGCTGGCATTTGTTGTCCATCCCTAATTGTCCTTGAACTGAGAGGCTCGCTAGGCCCATTTCAGAGGGCAGTTAAGAGTCAACCATGTTGCCGTGGCTCTGGAGTCACATGTAGGCCAGATCGGGTAAGGGCGGCAGATTTCCTTCCGTAAAGGAACATTAGTGACCCAGATGGGTTTTTCTTCAACAATGGAAGATAATCCTTAGACTTTTAATTCCAGGTTTTTGTTGAATTTGAACTGCTGCCCCGGGTCTCTCGATTACTGGTCTGGTGACAATATTGCAACACCACCGACTCACCGCCTAAACTTAGCAACTTTGACCTTTGCAGTCTAAGTCGCCTTACATTTAATTTGATGGAGAAAAAGCCACAGGCTCAGTGACACAGACATGTCCTCCCAGCATCCGTGACACCAGTTCACCTCACGCTGCAGAACGGAATCTGCGTTTCGAATCCTCCCGCATTCCAACAAGCTCTTCCTCAGTGGATTAGCCTCGATTGGTTTGCGCTTGCTGCCATTTGGTGTAAAATTAAAGCCTTTTCTTTCTCAAAAACGTCTCGGGAGGGAGGGAAGTAAGAGACTAATTTTTCTGGTCTGGAACTAATCGACCACCAGTGCAGCCTGCGGCCTACAGAGTGGTGAGAGGTAGCAGAGAAAACAGGATGTGGGTGTTTAACCAGAACTATTAACAATTAACACAATTCTAATGTTCAGTGTATATAATCCCTCTCCATTTGCAAAGCTGCAGGGGAGTTTGCCTCGAAGGGCAAATAGTCCTTGTATTTTGTTAATTCAGATAGTGCAGAGCCAGCAACGCAGAGCACGCGATTCCGTTCTGTGATCTAAATGGCCCTGTTTGTCACATTTCGAGCCCTTCGCATTGCGACACGTACTGAATGAGACGTCAGCGCTAAAATATCTGACCAGGGATCAGCACCGCCGCCTTCCCCGGGACCCGGGTTCGAATCCCGGCTCGGGTCACTGTCTGTGCGGAGTCTGCACCTTCTCCCCGTGTCTGCGTGGGTTTCCTCCGGGTGCTCCGGTTTTCTCCCACGGTCCGAAAGACGTGCTGGTTAGGGTGCTAAATTCTCCCTCAGTGTTACCCGAACAGGCGTGTGGCGACTAGGGGAGTTTTCACAGTAACTTCATTGCAGTGTTAATGTAAGCCGACTTGTGACACTAATAAATAAACTTTAAAACTACAAACATTTAAACCATGCAATGCGTCACAGAAAAAGCCCTCTGCTGCCCAGTTTGCGACTGGCTGCCTCAGCTTTGCCTCTCCAAAGAAACCAGGAATCTTCTGGTCTTTTGGGATCGAGGAATTTGTACTGGGGGGGAGGGGGCGAGGGGGTGGTCAAAGTTTTAAAGTTTATTTACTAGTGTCACAAGTAAGCTTACATTAACACTGCAATGAAGTTACTGTAAAAACCCCCTAGTCGCCACACTCCAGCGCCTGTTCGGGTAACACTGAGGGAGGATTTAGCACGGCCAATGCACCCTAACCAGCACGTCTTTCAGACTGTGGAAGGAAACCG